>NW_021319463.1:787131-994800 GCF_001605985.2 Dendrobium catenatum
GTCAAGACAGCAGTCAAGGATGTTAAAAAATGTTGAACAAGAGCTCTTAAATAGAAGAGCTTCAAAGGAGATCATTAATTTCAAGTTGTCGACTTTATTGTCCAAGACGATATAGAAATCATCCTGGCCGATTAGTATAAATCTCATAAGATCGGCCAGAGCATCACCCTGAATGCAAACTGGATGATTGAAAATTCGCTTGATCATCCCAGACGATCTCACGATCGTCCCGGCTGATCAGTTCAAATCAGAGGAAAATCGTCCAGAGCATCGCCCTTAGTTTGTACTGGCCGATATTTATCGTCCAGGAGCAACCAAGGGTTTTTGAATGGATCATCCAGGCTGATCTTTCGATCATCCAGGACGATGTGATCGTATCAATCATCCTTAATTACTCCCATGATTGCCGGATCAATTTAGGCATAATTATACAATATCGTCCAGGCCGTCAAATAATTGTCCTCGCCAATTTCCAAAAATATTGAATACTTAAATTAATCATGGCGGCAAATTCTTTCTTTTTTGAGCATATCGTCCTGGCTGATACAGGTATCGTCCAGGAAGATCAGTTAATTACGGCTGCCTTAACTAAGAAATCCTGATTAGATCTTCTGTTTTGAACTCGATCGTCCAGGACGATCTAAATATCGTCCGAGCCGATGTGAGTAAAAACACAAGTTCTAAATCTCTCAAGTGTGTGTATGTAGGGTTACTTAACATCAGTCACTTCAAATAATTACAATTGACTCAAGAAATAAAAAAGAAAATTATAGACTGACTCAACCCTAATGTACCCAGTCTTGAGCTGATTACGATTTCCGTTCGATCTTTAAATCCTGAAAATGTCAGTAGTAAAGGCAGTCAAAAATAAGCAAGAGTGTTTGATAATCATCAAAACATAATTTATGGAATCTGCAACAAGAGAGATAGAGAGGATCTTATGAGGGGGAGTTTATGAGGGGTTCATAAAGGTTGCTCCATGCAAAGATCCTAGTAATCTTCTTCAATCATCATCCTTAGTTCTTTGGAGGCTCAAGGGAGGTCTTCTTTAGCAATCGATCAAGGTTTTATGCCTCCTTCAAGAGGAAGCAAAAGGAGGTCAGTTTCTCTGCCTCACTGGGGTCGATGGAAAGTAGTTCGTTAAGGCTTCTCCGGCTTGCTATGCGAGTAAAAGGAGAGTAACTTAGTTTTAGTGTAATATCCAGAGGAGAGGCTTCGGGGAGTAGATGCAGGTTAAGTTGATCGAACCACTATAAAATCTGTTATTTTCTTTCTTATTATGTTTCCAAACTTTAATTTTTGTACATATTTTCTTGTGGGTGATCTTATGTTTTCTGTCTTAAAATATTTCAAAAAGATTATGCTTTTTTATTTAAGAATTTTTAAAACTACTGATTCACCCCCCCCCCCCCTCCCCCCTCTGGGTTAGCCTCGGGCTAGTTCATAAGTGCTTAACAATCCTAACGAACTTTCACTTCTTCTGCCAGAGTTTTCTATCGAGAGAGTAAATTCTCATCGTGACTCTTTCTACATAAAAGATGGGCACTGAAGCTTGATAGTGAATGCCATCTATATCAAATAGTGGAATGCTTTTAATGTAAGATGAAGAACATATGAGAAAAAAAAAAGTAAAGAGGAGAAAGCTCCTTCTACAAAAAAGAGGGGCACTAAAGCTTGAAAGGGGTGCTACCTATCTCAAATAGTGGAATGCCTCTATTGTAAGAAGAAAGTTAGAGAAAAAGATAATGAAAAAAGGAAAAATATTTTATTCTACACCAAATAGGGGCACTGAATTTGGGTAAGGTATGCCACCTACCAAAAATAATCGAAAGCATCTGAAGTAAGAAGAAAGTGGGGAAGAAAAGGAGAGAAAGAATTATAACTTATACACAAGAGATGGACACTTGTTCTAGATAAGAGATGACACCTATTTAAGTAGTAGAGGGAGAAGGAAGAAGAGGAGGAGCAATTAATCCCCTACCCTAATGGTTACATATAAGAAAAAATGGGGGAGAGGATTTGAAAATGAGAGAGAAATTTTCTCCTAAATTTGTTTAAATTTTTTCTAAATATTCTAGAATTTTCTAGTAAATTTTTGGGCCCTCATATGATAATTTTATATTTTTTTAAAAAATGTGGAATTAAAAAAAAAGAAAAAATAAAAGAAAACTTTAAAAAAAAACTCTCTTTTCAAAAAAATTGCTTTAAATTAAAACAAAAATAAAAAAATGAAAAAAATTTACTTCTCTATTTGAAAAAAAATACGGGTCCCACAAAAAATTAAAAATAAAAATTAACTACATCCGGTTATAAACCGGCTACATTAGAGGCAGTTGCACTATGAAGGGCCTGCCTTTACAGGCGTGTGGCATTAGATGGGCTTCTTGAGGTTCACACATATTTAAGAGGCCATTAGGTTGTTATTTCATAGAAGGCTCATATTTTTCAAAGAAATTTATTAAATTTTTACATTCTTTATACTTATTAAACGTGACTCTCAATTATTATTTTTTTAGATTTGGTCCAAACAAGATATTAGCTAAAACATTTTTTTTTAAAATAATGCATCTAAAGATCATATCATTACTTATATAATGATTCTAAAAAAGAGCAAATTGTCTTTTATTTTCTTAATTTAAATTATATGTATATTTAAAATTAAAAGTTCACAAGGATGTTAAGCCCTTATGAACCAGCTCAAGGCTAACCAAGAGGGGGTGGGGGGAGGGTGAATTGGTATTTTAAAATTTTCTCAATCAAAAACACAAACTCAAATCAAACCAAATTCACCAAGAAGAAAATCAAAGTGTCAAAATTAAATGTGAAAAAAGCAGTAATAAAGAATAAAGAAATTTATAGTGGTTCGATCAACTTGACCTACGTCCACTCCCTAGAGCCTCTCCTCCATGTATTGCACTAAACTCAATGACTCTCCTTTTGCTCCCACAATAAGATGGAGAAGCATGTACAAACCTCCTTTCCACCAACACTGGTGAGGCAAAGAACTTGACTCCTTTTACTTCCTCCTGAAGCAGGTAGATAACCCGACTCCTTTTGCTTCCTCCTGAAGCAGACAGAGAACCTCAATCAATTGCTGAAATAAACCTCTCTCAAACCTCTAAGGAACCAGGGATGACGATCAGAGAAGATGACTCAGATCCTTGCTTGAGAAACTTCTGTGAAACCCCTCATAAGATCCTCTCTCTCTCCCCCCTTACTCTTCTTCTCCTCTTGGCTCTCTCAGGTCAAGACAACAACAAAAGATACATTCTTGGTTAAAATAAGAGATTTTATACAAAAGAGCTTTGGATTAGCTCTTAATTATAACAAACTAATATTATCATCTAGGACGACCTGAAGATCATCATGTATGATCAATATAAATTCAGCTCAATTAGCCAGGACAATTTGGGACGATCAGAGGGTTAACTTGTTCATATAGCCCAGGATAATAGTATATCATTGTGTATGATTAGTTAAAGTCATCAAATATTATACATACTATCATCTTGGATGGATGTCTGGATGATGAAAATGCAACTTGATCATCCAGGATGATCTCACGATCGTCCGGGATGATTAGTTCAAAATATCACATATTGTCCATAACATTTCCCTTAATAGATGTCTGGACAATGAAAAATTAACTACATCATCTAGACCAATCTCACGATCGTCCAGGATGATTAGTTTAAAATATCACATATCATCTAGAACATTGCTCTGAATGGAACCATGCCGATTATGGATCGTCTAGGAAGAACTAAGGTTTGTTTAAATGATCGTCCAGGATGATATGATTGAGCAATCAAACATTAATTAGTTTCTTTAATTACAAAAGTAATTTAGATATAATTGTACTGCATCATCCAGGATAATATCCTGGATGAATTCCAAAAATAAAACATGCATAAATATATCTGGCGGCTGATTCTTTTCGATTTGAGCCTATCGTCCAAGATGATGATAACTTCATCCGAGATGATGTGCTTGATGATTGTTGCCTTAATCAGAATGCCATAATTAGGGTTTTTATTTTTAACTGATCATCCAGAAAAATTTTTAGACCATCCCGGACGATGTTATCAAAAAATAGAAATCTCTAAAACAGTTAGAATTTTCCCTCGAGTGTATGTGTGCAAGGTTACTTTGCATCAGGATCCACGTCATTTACAATTGACTCAAGAAAGGGTAAAAGACACTTGATGTACATTACAAACTGAGTCAATCCTAATCTACTCAATCTTGAGCTGGTTCAATTTATAATTTGATCTTGTGGACCTGAAATGTTAGCAGACAAGGTAGTCGTATAAAAATAGAAATGTTTGCTATCATCAAAATTTTATTCCCTTAAATCATATTCACAATAATCTCCCCCTTTTTGATAATGATAAATAATCAAAATAATTAAAGAAGTTCAATAGAAACAGTGTGAAATAAGAAGTTTAAAATTTACTAAGGGACAAACATTGTGCAACTAATCAATCATAAAAGAACGAACATAGTACAACATAAAATAGTACAACTACTCCCCTTTTTGACATCACAAAAAAGAGGGAAAGAGAAAAGAAATAAAATGGAAACTACCAAATAGAAGTAAACAACACCAAGGAAAAAAACAAAATAACGAAAATAAACTAAAAGAAGGATGGCCCTTGATCATCCGAAGGAGGTGGTGGTGGTGGTGACGGCTGAAAGAAACTAAAAAGTGTGGCATACTACTCTCCAAACCAGGCCATATCCTTGTCATACTGGCGCTGTGGTGAGCCACATAAGAGTCAAAGCGGGCAACATCCTCCGTATGTTGTTGATCCTGTGTAGTAATGTAGGACTCGAACCGTATCTCCCACCGGTCAAATTGCTCAACCAGTTTATCTAGTTATGAGTGCTAGCGGAGCAGAGCAGGTGCAGGAATAGGTACTTGAGCCACCTCCTCCTCAGCTCCCTCATCTTCCTCATGCTCTGGGTGGAGACAAGTACTGTGAAGAATGTGGAAGGAGTTGTTTGAGTAGAAGGCAGGCTGAAAGTTTTATGGGGCAGGATATTAGAGGTTGTATTTGGATTCTAGGACATAGGTTATGATGTGTCCTAAGGTAAGATTGGGCTTCCTTCTATGTCCTAGATCTCTAAGGAATTCAGAATTAAATGGGATGGTTAGTATAAGGATAAATGTAAGAGACATGTGTGCAAACAAGTTGAGGATATAATAAGAAAGTATGTGAGGGTTGACAGTCCAGGATAAAGTGATCCCAGCCATATTATAAGGGAGATAGGCAGGTTGGTCGACTACCTCAGTGAAACAATGGTCAAGATCAGCCCTCGAGAATCTTCCAGAAGCAATGTGGGTTCCACCAGCCATGAACATAAAACCAAAAAAGGAATGAGAGCTAAGGTGGGAGGAAGAGATTGGGTGAGAAAATTCATTTTCACTCCTCAGTTTAAAAAGGAAAGGGACCTATCATCTAGGACGATCACAGAATTGGCCAAGACAATCTGGTGAAATAATTGCGTCTAGGAAAATTAGTTAAAATGATGATAATATTGTTCAGGACGATCAGACATTGTACGGGATGATAAGACATAGGCGAATGTCATGAAGAGTCATTATGGACAACCATTAGAAAAGAGGATCGTCCGGCATGATTAGGTGGATTGTCCAGGATGATCGATAATAATTGATTATACCGACAAAATTAAAGTTATGTAATGAACATGCCACGTGGATCATCTAGAATAAATAATTGGATTGTCTAGGATGATTATAAATAATTAAATAGAAATTATGAAGATTGCCTAGGATGAGGAGGATCGTCCAGGAAGATTAGGAATTATTAAAGTAGAAGATGATCATATCGTCCAAGATGATAATGTATCATCCAGGATGATCAGAAGCAGAGAAGTCCAATCATCCAGCAGAGAGTGGATTGAAAATGTAATCCATCATGTTATAAATATCATCTGGGATGATGTGACAAAAAAGTTTAAATTCAGGGGATGGATGGAGATGATCAGAGAAGGCCCAAAAATATGAAAATTAATAGTAAAAGATAAAAATAAAATACAAAAATACTAAAAACATCAAAAGGAACAAAAAATAAAGGTTTTTTTTTGTCATGGTTCAAATATGATAAATTCTCCATGTGATTGAATTAAAAATTTATAAGAATCAATGAGTTAACATCGTCCAAATTCAAAAAATGGTAGAACAATCGATCTTGTTAGCCCTAGCTAGGACTTCTCACAGGGAAAACCATCTTTTAAAAATAAATATCTAAATAAAAAAATCAATTTGATAAGAAAAAGAGATCCGTTCAAAACTTGGTCCCATAAAAAATATCTTATATAATAGTATATCAAAGTAATTAATCATAATTATGAATTTCGAATATAAATCTTTGTAAATATCAAGTGACACATGAATTCTTTTAAGATTTAAAATTTTGAAAGAGAAAAAACTTGCTTTTGGTGGGCTCATTTTATGCCTCTTATCACTTGATTGGCATAGTTTGCACATCTTTTGATTTTTTGATACACTTTGTGTATCTTTTAAATTTTGGCGGTCATTGCGTATCTTTTCATCAATTTTTTTTTTACTTTTTGGGCTCATTCATTTTATGCTCTTGATATTTTTTGCCAACTAGATCTCTTTTAGAACTCTTAAATACTCTCAGTTGTGGAGATATCTTTCAGATATTAGAGAAGAAAAACTTACTATCTAGTATAAAGAAGAATAAATCATAAAATAGTATCAAATTCATACGATAAATGCAACGACAAGACTACGAATGCATGAAAATGATTTAATGACTTTGAATATTTTTTATATAAAATAGATTACTGTAACAAGATAAAAAAGATCTCAATCACAAAGTTCATTTATTAATTTGAAATATATTTTTGTTTAGAAAAAAAAATTACACCACTAAAAGAAGTTAGAGGAAGGGAAACAATCAGCGGTATTTCTTCCTTTAACTCATTTGGGGATGTTAAAAATTTGACTACAAATTTTTAAAACCAAAATAAGGCACAATGTATCAATACAATAATGATAAAAAAAAACAAAAATGAAGAAAATTAAAAACAATAGAAATGAACACATGAAATGAACAATATAAAATTAAAGAAAACTACAATCACCAAGAAATGAAAATAACAAACAATAGATAAAAAAATAGATAGAATCAAGATCATGCATTTATGTCAATCACACCTAATCTAGTCCTTAAAATGCTAAATGTGTCGAAGGCTAGTGGTTTAATAAAGATGTCACCCAGTTGATTCTCCGTTGTCACATGGTGTAACTCAATGTATCCTTTAGTCATTTGGTCTTTGATAAAGTGTGCCTTATTTCAATGTGTTTGGTCCTTGAATGTTAGATATGATTCTTAGAAATACAGATGACTAGTGTATCACAAAGGATTGAAATTGTGCCTACAGGTAATCTTAAATCTAGAATTTGCTACTTCAACCAAAAGACTTAGGCCACATAACTCCCTAAGGCAATGAACTCAGCTTCAGCAGTGGAAAGTGCAACAGAGTTTTGCTTTGTACTAGACCAGGAGACTAAAGACTATCCTATAAATTGGCAAGTCTCATAAATTCTCTTTCTATCTACCCTACATCTAGCAAAATCAGAATCAGAATATCCAATAATCTCAAAAGAAGTGTTGTGCCTAAGATACCAGATTCCTAAGTTTTTAGTCCCTAAAGAATATCTAAGAATTCTCTTAACTACAGTCAGGTGGGATTATTTAGGATCAGCTTGAAATCTAGTATAGAGAAACACTAAATATTATATCTTGTTGGCTAGAGATCAGGTAAAGTAAAGATCCAATCATCCCTCTGTACTTCTTTTGATCAATAGATTTTTTATTCGGTTCCTTATCCAACTGAACACTGGAGGTCATGGGAGTATTAATCTGCTTGGCTTTATCTATTTTATATTTATTCAAGATATCTTTTATATAATTTGATTGATTTGGAAAGGTTCCATCATCCAATTATCTTAAGATAAACCCCAAAAAGCATGACAACTCTCCCATCATACTCATCTCAAATTTCTTACTCGTTATTTTAGAAAAAATCATCGGATAGCCTTTTATCAGAAGATCCAAAAGTATATCATTGATATAGATCTGAACAATGAGTAATTTATCTCCTGCTTTCCTTAGAAAAAGGGTGGTATCTACACTCTGCTTAACAAACTCCCTCTTTATTAAAAATGTTTTAAGCCTCTCATAACAAGCTCTATGTATTTATTTTAATCCGTAAAAGGTCTTTTTTAATTTGTAAACATGATTTGGAAATTGAGAACTCTCAAAACCTGGGGATTACTCTACAAACACAGCATCTTTTATTATCCCATTTAAAAAGCCACTCTTAATGTCCATTTGGAAAAGCTTAAATCCCTTATAACATGTAAAGGCTAGTACCACTCTAATGGCTTCCAATCTAGCTACAGGAGCAAAGGTCTCCTCGAAATCAATCCCTTTTATTTTGTTGTATCCCTTAGTCATCAATCTCACCTTATTCTTAACCGCCACACTAGAATCATTCATCTTATTCTTAAAGACCCATTTGGTTCCAACTACACTTTATCCCTTTGATCTTTCTACAAGCTCCCAAACATCATTCCTAATAAATTAGATTAATTCCTCTTGCATGACTAAGATCCAAAACTCATCAGACAGGGCTTGATTGATGTTTGAGGGTTCATTCATTTAAATAAAGACAAGGTGGTTCACTTCCTTCCTAAGTCCATGCCTAGTCCTAACACCTTCAGAGGGTCTCCTACGATCAGTTCTTTAAAATGACTCAAAGAATATCTCTAATCTTTAGGCAATGTGTGTGTAGGTTCAACCCTTTTCTCTATATTTATATTTTCTACTCCGTAGGTAATCTCACCTACTCCTTTAGTATTTTGGGGCTCTACCCTCTTCTCCAAATTCTCAACTCCTTGGGTAATCTCTCCAACTTTATCTTCATTCTCAACTCTAGACTTCTTAGGATCAGATTCACCAAACACTATATGAGTAGTCTCATCCACCACCAAAGTCCTCTTATTAAACATCCTAAAGGATTTCCCCACACGTGAATATCCTAAGAACACTCCTTCATCATATTTTGAGTCAAATTTTCCTAACTGTGACTTTCCATTATTAAGATTAAAAACCTTACATCCATAGACATTGAGGTAGGAAAGGTTGGGTGTCCTACCCTTAAGGATCTGATAGGGTGTCTTATCAAGTTTGGCTCTAACATTCATCCTATTCAGCACATAGCAAGCTATATTTACCGCTTGAGCCCAAAAGTATTTTGGAAGTGAATACTCAGCAAGAATGACTCTAGCGGCTTCAACTAAGGTCTAATTCTTCCTTTTAGCTAGCCCATTCTACTGAGGGGTCCTAGGAGCTGAGACGTTGTGACTGATCCTCTTATCCTCATAAAAGACTCCAAATCTCTCATTTTCAAACTCACCCCATGGTCACTATGGATGGTCATGATGTCACAGCCTAGCTTTTTTTTAATCCAAGTGAAGAATGATCTAAAATCATCAAAAGAATCATTCTTATGTAACAAAAATTTAATCCAAGTAAATCTCAAGTAGTCATCGATAATCATTAAACCATAGACTTTCTCCCCTAAGCTGTCAGCACTAACGGGTCAAACAAATCCATGTGAAGGACTTCTAAAGATTTAGCGATGTTGATGTCCTTATTGGAATGGAAAGATGATTAGACTTGCTTCCCTAGTTGGCAGGCATCACAGAGATGGTCTTTGGTGAACTTAAGTTTAAGGACACCTCTAACTTGGTCTTTTCGGGTCACTCTCCTAAGGGCTTTCATACTGACATGAAATAATCTCCTATGTTACAACCATGACTCATCAATAACTATTTTTAAGCAAAATGAAGCAGCATATTTAATAATATTTAAATCAAGCATATACACATTGTTGATATGCTTTTCCTGTAAAATAGTGTTGTTATTCAGGCTAATAATGCAAGTATTTGTCAAAAAATTTATGATGAAGCTCTTATTGCACAGTTGACTAATGCTTAGCAAGTTGTATTTTAGTTCATCTACAAGCAAAACATTTTCAATCAAAAGATTCTTATAGTTTTCAATTATATCTATGCCCACCACTTTCCTAGTTATGTTGTCTCCAAGAGTGACCTTACCTCCATCCCTGACCTCCAGCAAAATAAATTGGTTGGCATCACCAGTCATGTGATGTGAGTATCCACTATCCATGTACCACATGCTCTCATGAGATCTTTTATGAGAGCAAGCCTATAAAATTATCAAACGTCAAATTTAGGAACCCAAACAAGTTTGGGTCCCTTTTTATATAAAGAAGAATGCAATATATATATATATATATATATATATATATATATATATATATTATGTTGTGGATCATGCTAATGTGTATTATGATGAATAGTGCAAGTATGTGAAATATATACTAGCATGCCACATGAAAAATATCTAACATCAGGAAAAGAGTTTACTAATCTATTCGGGTTATAGTGCCTCTTCCTAGGTTTCAAAACTTTTGGCTTTGGATCAAGTGTGGGTGTGGTCCTATTTTCCTCAAGTGCTTTTATTTTTTAAAATATTTTTCTAACTCAACATAAGATTACTTCAAGGAATTAAGTGCATCAGATAATTCAATATACTTTTTATTTAATGCATCAAACTTATCAAGTAATGACATGTGATTGCAAGCAATTATAGAGTGATCTTTAAGTAAGATTTCATACTCTTTTTGTAAATTTAAAAACTCCAATTTCAAACTAGCATGCAATCTCTTAAGTTTACTATATATGCATGAATTTATATAGAAACTTCAAGTAATTGTTCGTAGGTTAGTTCACATACCCCTTCTTGGTCAGACTGACCAAGATGATCGTTCGCTATCAAGCACAAGTTTGTAGTCTCCTCTTCAGCTTCAGTCTCAGAGGAGTCAGATGCAGAATCCACTCATAATGCTTTTTGGAACTACTTCTTATTCTTATCCTTTCTTGGGTTTCTCCTTATCCTTTTTCTTGCTTGGGTGAGCCTTAAGTGTAGGACAATCATCTTTAATGTGTCATAGCTTCCTGTATTCAAAACAGATCATATCATTAAAACTCTTAAAATTATTGCTACCCTTACCTTTATTCCACTTATGATGGTTCTTATGCTTCTTCCTTAGAAATCTTTTGAATTGCCTCATTATTAAGGCAACATCATCGCTTTCAAAATGGGAAGAATCAGTGTCCGTGTCATTGGCCTTTAGAACCACATTTTTCTCCTTCTTTTTCTCACCTGCATCAAGTTTTTTTTTATTCACCCCTTGCTCATAAGCAATGAGTGATCCAAGTAAGTTATCAATCGAATAAGTATTCAATTCTTTAGATTCAGTAATTGCAATAATCTTAGCATCAAAGGAAGAAGGAAAGTATCTCAAAATTTTATTAATTTTTTCATAATTCGTGAGTTCTCTTCCTAAGGCATGCAATGAGATGGTAATTTGAGTATATCTAGTATACATGTAAGAAATTAATTTAGTAGGTTCATATGAAAAATTTTATAGTCATGCAATAAAATTTTCAACCGAGATTGCTTAACTTCATTTGTTCCTTCATAAGTAATACACAGTCAATCCCAAATTTCTTTACCGGTAACACAAGTTAAAATAAGCATGTAATCTTCAGATTTTAAAGAACAAAAAAAAAATTAGTTCAAACATTTTACATTAAGTTGCTCTAAATCCATTTCATCAAAAGTTCATTCAGTAAAAGGAAGTTAAGTTTTAATGCCATTATTTTTATATGATGGAGGTGAATAACCTTCTTTAATAAGCAACCACGTATGATAGTCAATTGATTATAAAAATATAGACATGCAAGTTTTTTAAAAATCAAAAGGAATATTATCAAACAAAGGTGATCGGGTAATACAGTACCCTTCCGCAGTATTACGATTACCAAAATTAGCCATGGATCAAAATTTAAAAGTGTTCAAAAACTCGGTTTTTTGAATTCCGCTCTGATACCACTTGAAAGTTCGTCAATGATATTAAGCTCTTATGAACTAGCCCAAGGCTAACCAAGAGGGGGGGTTAATTAGTATTTTAAAAATTTCTCAATTAAAAATACAAACTCAAATAAAACCAAAATTCACCACAAAAAAAATTAAAGTGTGAAAATTAAATGCAGAAAAAGCAGTAATCAATAGCATAGAAATTTATAGTGGTTTGATAGACTTGACCTAAGTCCACTCCCCGGAGCCTCTCCTCTAGGTATTGCAATAAATCCAATGACTCTCCTTTTGCTCCCACAGTAAAGCAGAGAAGCCTGTATAAATCTCGTTTCCACTGACACCCGTGAGGCAAACAATTTGATTCATTTTGCTTCCTCCTAAAGCAGATAGAGAATCTGACTCCTTTTGCTTCCACCTAAAGTAGTTAGAGAACCTTGCTCAATTATTGAAGTAGACCTCTCTCGAACCTCCAAGGAACTAGAGATGACGACTGGAGAAGACGACTCGAATCCTTGCTTGGAGCAATCTTTGTGAAATCCCTCAGAAACTCCCCCTCACAAGATCCTCTCTCTCTTCTCCTTACTCCCCATCTCCTCTTGGCTCTCTTAAGCCAAGACAGTAGCAAAAGATACACTCTTGGGTAAAATAAGAGGTCTTATATAAAAAAGCTTTGGATTAGCTCTTAATTGCAACAAACTGACATTATCGTCCAGAAAGTTCTAAAGATCATCCTATATGATTAGTACAAATTCAGCACAATCAGCCATGACGATTTGGGATGATCAAAGGTTTAATTTATTCATATCATCCAGGATGATAGTAGTATGATTAGTTCAATTCATCGAATATCAATCAGATGATCATCCTGGATGGATATCTGGATGATGAAAAAATAACTTGATCGTCCAGGACAATCTCGTAATCATTTGGGATGATTAGTTCAAAACATGATATATCGTTTAGAACATCACCCTGAATAGATGTATGGATGAAGAAAAATTAGGTCGTCCAGGCCGATCTCACGATCATCTTGGATGATTAGCTCAAAATATCATATATCATCCAGAATATCACTCTGAATGGAACTAGGTCGATTATA
This sequence comes from Dendrobium catenatum, assembly GCF_001605985.2. Lineage (NCBI taxonomy): Eukaryota > Viridiplantae > Streptophyta > Magnoliopsida > Asparagales > Orchidaceae > Dendrobium > Dendrobium catenatum. The sequence continues at coordinate 800,260 of NW_021319463.1, forward strand.
GATCGTCTAGTAAGAACTAAGGTTTGTTTAACTAATCGTCCTAGACGTTCCAATGATCTATAATCGTCCATGACAATATGATCGAGCAATCAAACCTTAATTAATTTTATTAATTACTAGAGTAATTTAGGTATAATTGCACTACATCAATCAGGACAATGTCCTAGACGATGTCCAAAAATAAAACACGCCTAAACAGATCTGGTGGCTGATTCTTTTTTATTTGAGCCTATCGTCCAGGACGATGATAACATCGTCTGAGACGATGTGCTTAATAACAGATGCCTTAACTAGAATGCCCTAATTAGGGTTTCTATTTTTAACTGATTGTCCAGGATGATTTTTGAATCGTCCCAGACGATGTGATCAATAATAGAAATCTCTAAAACAGTTAGAATTTTTCTCTCGAGTGTGTGTGTGTAAGGTTACTTTGCATCAAGATCCACATCATTTACAATTGACTCAAGAAAGGGTAAAAGATACTTGACATATATTACAAACTGACTTAGTCCTAATCTACCCAATCTTGAGGTGGTTCAATTTATAATTTGATCTTGTAGACCTGAAATATTAGTAGACAAGACAGTCGTAGAAAAATAGAAATACTTATTTTCATCAAAATTCGATTTCTTGAAATCATATTCGCAACAAAAATATAATAAGATATTTGATTAAGATAAATATTAAGTAATACTACCAATAAAAAATATGATTAATTTCTTATTTTATTTTTGGAGTCTGTAAGTTTCAACATTCAAAAATAAGGGGGCGACTGATATATCATCAAAAAATTTATCTTGATCGGGCACGAATCTTGAGACAAAATCAAGTTGTAAACTTCCAAAATTAAGATAATCCGAACTCCGATTTCAACTAACTTAAAGTCAAACTGAACATCTCAAAAATATGAAACAAATGACACCAAATTCGACTCAATCCGACCCCAAATGGGACCAAATCGAAAACCCGAAGCACATTTCAGAATTGTCAACCATAATTTGGATTACCAAACGGTTTCCAAACTTAACATGCTTATAGACAAATTGAGGGGCTCGACGAGACGAATCCAATAAGCTTAAGATTATTGAATTTTGATATAATTAAGACATTTAAAAGCCTAGTAAATGATTCACAATCAAAGGGATCAATATCGCCCATCCATTCAAGCTAGTCTCACCTTGCCCTTGATCTCCTAAATATTTATTGGTCATGTCACAATCAGAAAACTATAAATAGACCATTCATTCTTCATTGAGAGAGAGAGCCCAAACAAAGAAGTAAGGAAGAGAAATCTGAGATCTCTCTTGCCACCAAGCTCCTTCTCGACCATAAAGGTTTGATGTAGGACTTCCGTCCGACCACTGACTAAAGCCGAGCTTCTGCCCATCCACCAACCGATGCTGAACTTACACCCATCTACTAACCGACGTCAAACTTTTGCCCGACCACTAATTAATATCGGACTTCCACCATGCTTCCAATTATTTTTTGATTTCCACCCGACAACAATTTTTCATATATTCGTCGCCCGCCAACTTAGAACTTTCCGACCTTCATCACTAAACTATGGTTCATTTGAAATATGTCATTATATTATGGCCCTTCCGATCTCCATTAACAGACAACGATCTTTCTAACAACTTTCACCAGTCGACTACAGTCTTTTTAACTTATGTCGCCAGATTACAGTCCTTCTGACCTTCGTCGCCATACAACGATCTTTTTTACCACTATCGCTCACCGACAATGGTCCTTCCAACCTCCTTCACCAAACTAAGTCTTTTCGACCTCCATCGTTAGACAACGGTCTTTCTTACCACTATCACCTGTCGACTACAGTTCTTTCAACCCCTGTCATTAGAATATGGTCATTCCAACCTTCGTCGTTAGACAACTGTCTTTCCGACACAGTTCTAACCTCCGTCAACTTCCAACTAGGAACCTTTTGACCTCCATCACCAGACAACGATCCTTCCGACCTTTTCTCAAAACTACAGTGTTTGCGTCCTCCATCGCCCTTCCACTACGGTCCTTCTGACATTTGTTGCCTGATAGTGGTCCTTCCGACCTCTGTCGCCAGTCAACTAAAGTCCTTTCAACCACCGTCACCTAAATACGATCTTTCTGACATCTACCACCTGCCGACTATAGTCCTTTCGACCAAACGAACATATCAATACTGATTCTTCTAATTTTCATAATGTAATGCATCCTATATTATATATATTTTTTACATCAAGTCAAAGTCTTCCCTCCAATGAAGAGCCTCATTTGTAATCAACTGTAAATACTAGTTTATTCATTCAAATTGTACTAGGCCCCGTGGATTTTCCCCTTTTCAAGGGTTTCCACAAAAAAAAAAAACATTGGTATCTCTTATGAACACTAAACCATCTCTTTTATCTGATTGTGTGTTGGATCTTCGTATAAAACTAAAACCTAAAATTTTATATTTCTCAACCGCCACGAATATTCCAGACACAATATTATATATATCATAATATGTGTTCCTATTTGTTTAATTTAATTTAGATCTACCTTCAATATATTTTCATCATTTATTTTAATTCTAAAATATTATGCCATAGATAAATAAAAACCATAATACAAAAGTACACAAAATAGCATAAATGATTTCAGCTATAAGCGTAATCAATTTATTTATTTATTTATATATTCATTTAGTTGAACGAATTTATTACATGTTGGGATTTCATGTAGACAATTGCTACTCTTAAATGAGACTGGACTCTGGAGCATGTCTAAGGTATTCGGAACTTTTAATTAATTGGTGATTAGGTTTCGTTCTCTTCTCGTTATATTAATTAGCGGCTTTCTCAAATCTCCGTTCAACTCAGCAATCTGTCATGACGACGGGACGACTCTGCTTCATCCTGCCCATCGACGCCGACGATATCGCCAACAAGACCAAAACCCCTCCTTCAAAATACCCAGGTGGAACTAACCTTAGTCTCTCCGACCTTGCCCTCCGTTCCCTCGACTGTTTCTGCAGCCGCCGATGTCCCAACCTCAGCTGCTTCCAACCCAAGCCTGACCACTACTCTGAATTCCATGACGCCGACGGCGTGACCTACGATGTGCTATCTTCCAAGAAAAACGGCGGCCCCAGGATATTCAGCTATGCCGAGCTCTACATCGGCACCAAGGGCTTCAGCGATAAGGAAGTCCTCGGAAGCGGCGGCTTTGGCCGTGTTTACAGAGCCATCCTCCCTAGCGACGGCTCCATCGTCGCCGTGAAATGCGTCGCCGGAGGCAGAAATCACCAGTTCGAAAAGTCCTTTGCCGCGGAGCTTGTAGCGGTAGCGCAGCTCCGCCATCGGAACCTCGTCCGCCTTCGCGGCTGGTGCTCTCACGACCACCAACTTCTCCTCGTCTACGACTACATGCCGAATCGCAGTCTCGACCGCCTCCTTTTCGTTCCTTCTCCGACGACGCTAGGATGGGATCGTCGGCGGCAGATCGTGGCCGGGCTTGCTACGGCTCTCTTCTACTTGCACGAGCAACTCGACACGCAGATAATCCACCGGGATGTAAAGGCTAGTAATGTCATGCTTGACTCCGGCTACAACGCGAGGCTGGGAGACTTCGGTCTCGCCCGCTGGATAGAACACGGCGAGGCTGATCATCCGATTAAACAGCAGACGGCGTCGATTCGCTCGGGGTCCTCTAGCAATTATGAGTTCCGAATCACTGATACCAGCCGAATTGGAGGAACAATCGGGTACCTTCCACCGGAAAGCTTCCAGCGTCGTGGCGGTGCCACGGCGAAGTCCGATGTCTTCAGCTTCGGCGTCGTGGTGCTCGAGGTAGCCACAGGTCGGCGTGCCGTCGATCTTGCGTATTCTGACGACAAGATATCCATGCTTGATTGGGTGCGGCGGCTCGCTGACGATGGGGAATTGCTTAGCGCTGGTGACAAGCAGCTTCCAGACGGAAGCTACCCGCTGCCAGAAATTGGGCGGCTTCTCCACCTCGGCCTCCTTTGCTCTCTTCATGATCCCCAGTCCCGACCCACCATGAAATGGGTCATGGAGATCCTCGTCAGCGACACCGTCGGCGACCTCCCGGCGCTCCCATCCTTCCACTCGCAACCCCTATATATATCTCTCTCGTCCTCCTCCGCGACAACAACCACTGGCACTGTCTTCTCATCAAACTACCTCACTGCAATGGGCTCCACTGTTTTCCTTACTGCCAACGACGAAAATAACAACAGCCAGCGAAAGGCCGTGCTTTTCCCTAATGTCAACACCCCTCGCACCATCTCCTACAAGGAAATCGTAGAAATTACCAACAATTTCTCTGAATCAAGGATGGTGGCGGAGCTCGACTTCGGAACGGGTTACCACGGCTTGCTCGACAACCGCTTCCACGTCCTCGTCAAACGCTTGGGGATGAAGACCTGCCCTGCCCTCCGCTTACGGTTCTCTGACGAGCTCTCCAATCTTGGCCACCTCCGCCACCGCCACCTCGTCCAACTACGCGGCTGGTGCACGGAACATGGTGAGATGCTCGTCGTCTACGACTATCCCTCTGGTGGCGTCCTCAGTCGCCGCCTTTTCTATAGGCACAACTCCCCTGCCGCCGCAGTCCTTTCCTGGCGGCAGCGTTACCGCATCATAAAGGCGCTGGCTTCGGCTGTGCTTTACCTCCACGAAGAGTGGGACGAGCAAGTCATCCACCGGAGCATTACCTCTTCTTCCGTGTTCCTTGACCCGGACCTCAGCCCTCGACTCGGCTGCTTCGCGCTTGCCGAGTTCCTCTCCCGCAATGAAAACGGCGGCCCCCATGTCACATCCACCGTCCGGAGCTCCTCGGCGCGGGGGATATTCGGGTACATGTCACCGGAATACATGGAAACCGGAAAGGCGACAGCGGCGGCGGACGTGTACAGCTTCGGGGTTGTTGTGCTGGAGATTGTGAGCGGCAGGCCCGCCGTGGATCTTCGGAGGCCTGACGCGCTGTTGGTTAGGAGGTCGTGGGGAATGGAGGCGAAGAGACGACCGGCGGAGGAGATGGCAGACGAGAGAATGGGGGGTAATTTCGACAGGAAGGAGGTGGAGAGAATGGTGAGGCTGGCGATGGCGTGCACGCTGTCGAAGGCGGATAGGAGACCGAACATGAGGCAAATAGTTAGCATTTTGGATGGGAACGATGAGCTGCTGAGAATGATGGGGCACAAGAGGGAGGTAAAAGAAGAGTGGGAGGCTAATAACGCCAATGCGCTTGCTCTTGTTAGGAGAATGAAAACTCTTGGCATTAATTGATCAGCTTTTAATCTCATTTTATATTTTTCATGGCTTTTTGTTTTTATTTGAATATAGTTCGTGAGCTGTTTGTTTAAGAGCTTCAAATATAATTTGTAAAGAGCTTTTGTAAATAGTTTAAGCTTATGATATTGTTTTTTTTTTCTTTTTATTAGCATATCTATATCTATATATATATACTAATATTAAAATGCCGTTTGATTTCTTCCATTAGCAAAATCCAGCAACAATGGCCAAATCCAACCCTTATATTTCACAACCCTTCGTCTCTCAATATTTTTCTTTTTTCATTTGCATTCATCCCTGCCTGGCATACCCACCCTCTCTCACTTGCTAACCATCTGCCTTACCCAAAGCTCTCTTGGGTGCAAACCCACCTAGTTTTCCTCCCCTCTTGCATTCGAGGCGGCTTCCCCGCCTTCGATTTCTCTTGTGGTGGAGAGGTATGTTCTTGTTCTCCATTTGATTTCCATCCTTCATTCTCAAATGTTCTTTGACTTCAAAGATTGATATTGGACTATCCACCCTAACCAGTGAAGGAATACAGTATAATATGGCCTTGGCTTCTTGAAACTTTTTTTACCATGTACAGCTTACGCAGTTGATCCTCCTTGTAAAATTTTGATATTAGTTTTGAGCATTTATGGAAAGAATCGCAATCTACTGGTGCTTCATTTTCAAATTTTCACTTTTAAGTGGGCTCATACTTGCAAATGAATCGCTTTAATGATGTTTTAGGATAAATGAATCCATTAAAAACAGGAATTTATATTTTCCTTAAGTTGAGTGCTTGGCAAACCTGCTCAAAAAGTTTCTTTTAAAAAAGCAGGTACGCATGAATGCTTGTTTTCATACAGAGAACCATTTATTATCTTCATGCACATATTTCTCAATCATAATTTTCCACTCTTTTTCGAACTCATGCACAACTTCTTGCTGAATTATTTCAAGAAGAATTCATAGACATGCCCTTGGGTCGATATGTTGTGTTGCTGCTTCTATTTTGCACTACAATAAAAATTTTAGATGGAGGCTCCGTTTGTGATATCTTTCTTATTCCTTTGGAGCATTTAAATACTCTCCAATTATTTTGATAATTTTTTTATAGGAGCAGTGAAACAATCCAAACAATTGAATAAAGTTTAGACTGGTAGAATTAATTTCATAAAATCGAAGTGCTTTTCAAGCAAATTGATAATATGCTTTGTTGCATCGTTTCACATTGTACTTATCTTTGTTAGTTCTCGGTTTTTTTAGAATTATGCATATGAACCATTTCTAATTATTGTTTCACTATCCCTACATGATGTACATATTCATGGCATTATCTATTTGTTATTAGCAAAAGTGAACCATTGAAACACAATTATTGGTGCAATAATCAACTGAAGCAATAATAATAGAGGGTTTTCCTACATTCTTGAACAGTTATCTAATATAGATACATAAGAATGTTAATAACCTGCAAATATACAGTTACTGATCAACAACTATATAAAGAAAGATTGAGTCTTGCACATAATAGAAGTTTATTATATTTACCAACTAAGCAAGATACCAAAATGACGGCTCTCAAAAGCTTAAGTGCATTATGGTTTCTTAAACTCTAAAGGCTTACAAACCTACATCAATTCTGGAAGTACAAATATTTGTCTTTTTAAACTGTACAAAAAATCTTATCCTTTTGTGGAATTTGTCCATGAAGATGATTATTTTGATGATTTAATTTTTCATATGAATTTGATGTTGTTATTGTTGTTGTTGTTTAATTTTATGATAATGATAAAGCATCCGTAATCAAACCTCTTGTTGATCATAAAACTGATGTAAATATCTATTCCTGAGCCCAAATCATCGATCGTGCTCATGTTTCTTATTGAGATTTCGAGGGTTTCTGTTATTATGTTTGTTGAAATGAAGAAAAAAGTTACTCAACATATTACATGTTATGGCTTTTATTGCTTGCTTCTCAAGATAAGTAGGTTGGTCTTCATGTTTCAAATGTTTGACACTTCTTCACTAAAAGAACATATTGAGTTTGTGTTATGAGTTAATTGAGTGCTCATAAAATTTATTAGTTCATACAGAAGCTTTTTTGTTTGATCACAGTTCTTTATATTATAATATTTTATATCTTTATATTATCTTCTTTGTTTGTCTGGCATTGATCTCACTATGTTTTTTTATAGCCCACTATTATTTTTTTCAAACCTATAAAGTTCGCAATTATATTTGGCTTTCACAATCTACTACCAACAGAAATGTGGATGTATAATTGCTAATCCTTGATCTATGGAGCAACTATGCTGCATATTAGTCTATATAAAAGTTATTAAAAGCATAATTTTTTATTGAAATATCCTTTTAAAATTTTTTCACAATCACTTATGAAATAGGAAATTTTTATGCTCTTTTTTTCTTGTAATTTAGATTGTTAGTATCTAAAAACATTTAGGAGTTTACTAGGGCTCACCTGAAAGATGCAATCATGTTTCTTGGGGTGATATGACTATAAAAGAAGATGTTGAAAAAAAGAGGAAGAAGAATACACATGACTTTATTGTGAAGGAGAAGGTGGACATGAATCTAAAGAAGACCAAGCTCAATAGAGAAGAGAAAGAGCAATGATTCCTTACAAGCATGAGAATGAAGAAGGATTATATTTGTCTCGAGAGGATAAGTAGAAGGTTTCTCCATATTTTGGAGGGATTATAATTATACAATAGGGTTTTTAATTCTATGGAACAAAAAACAATTGTGAAATTTGTCTATGATTTGCAAAACAAGGAAGGAATAATGAACTTGTAGGTATGTTGAAAATTATTCATTTTATGTTTTACATTCATTTTTAATAATAGACGTTGAGAAATTTTAACATATTACTTTTATAAAGCATACATATTCTGAACCAAATAAGTTGAACTGTGGCGAAGGATACTTGACATTACAATTCGGATGTTGTTATAACTATGCAGTTATAATCTTAACTTATTGATTTTTGTATTCATTTAAAAAATATAATACTGACTATGATGTTGATTATGGGAAAAAAATGGGCTCCCTCCAGGTATCCTCCATATTGTGATTGTTGGTCATATTACAAATCTCTTTAAAATTTTGATAAAATGGTTGATTAGTTTGCACGTGCTGCCTACTTATTGTGCACCTAATAGTTGCATTATTAATATTTATGAACCTGGTGATTGCATACCACATCATATCAATAGTCATGATTTTCTGATGCCATTTTCTTCTGTTTCAATTTTAAGTGAGCATACTATAATATTCAGACACAACCTTAAAATTATTGGGCTAGGAGATTTTATTGTATCAGCTTCAATACCCCTTCTAGTCGGGTAAGTTATTAGATGTTGTTTTCTTGTTCATTCATATTTTATTGTCAAATCATGTTTTCTTATTATATTTATTATTTTAATGTCCTACCATATTTTAATGTCTTTTTGGTAAGTTATATAGGACAATCTTCTATTGTTATAATATATTGTTATAATATTTTTTAAAATGTTTATACTTTTTGGTGTTATATATGTTGAAACTTGTGCTAATGCATCATTAAATATGTAATTTTAATTTGATAAGTACGAATTCATTGGATCAGCTTCAATTCCTCTTCTAGTTAAGCAAGTATAAGATATTGTTTTTGTCATATGATATTGTATGATTCTTTTTTTGGTAAATTACATAGTGTAATCTAATAAGATTATAAATAATGTTATATTTTTTTCTATTTTTATATTGTTTGTATTTCTTTGTGTTATGTTGAGACATGTACTAATGCATTGTTAACTATAAATTTAATTTAATAAGTACAAAATATTGAACATGTTATTAGTTTTCTTGATAAATTCATACTTTTTTATATATTATCATATTATCCCCATTCTATTCAATTTTATGTCATATATATTGTTAACTTCTATTATCAATCTTATTCACATCAATGCTGATCTTTAATGGTAATGGAGCTGATATTGCAAAGAATTGTATTCCTATAATCCCTTGAAAAGTATTTGATCATTCAATCTCATCTTCACTTATAGATCTATCTAGAAATGCACATATATTCCATTTTTGTTTTTAACTTTTGTAGGATATCTATTACTTTTAGAATAACAGATTATGTTAAGCGACTGTTCAACTTGAACCTTGATCCAAATTTACAAAATTTCAAGCTATATGATTTGAGTGTTGAATTTGAATCCAAGCATGAAAACACATAAAAAGATGCATGTATAGATCAAAAAAATCTTATTATTTTGATCTCTACAATGTCTCAATTTAGCATAGAGATAGTTTCAACAAAAATACTATGTAGTATATTTTATCTTCACTTTAAAACTAATATGTTTTGTGAATGTAGTTGATGGGTTGATGATTTTTATGAATATCAAGTTGTTTTTATTATGTAGTTTTATATTTAATTTATATATATTTCTTTTCTCATCTTAGCTTTGGTATATATATTATTTTCATACAACACATAAGAAAATATGTGGTTAGCATTGTTGCAACTCATGCTCCTGAGTTTATGATTTTGATGATAACATATATTATTAATTGGTTCTTTATTTATCAAAGTATTTTTAGTATATATTTGTTTTTGTCTATACTAATATTTCAGGTACATCTTGCACCATTCAATAAAGATTAAGAGCCCAAGGCTGGGTAGAATAAGGTTAAGTTTCTTTAAGAGTATGTATTGTTACTTTTATTTATTTATACATTTTTTGGGTCAAAGTCAAGTATTTGGTGGATGCTAAACTTGGTGACCATGTACACACACACAGGGGAGTGAGATAATGAGAAAATTAGAAGTGTACTTTTTTTGACCTAATCATACATCATATATCGTCAAAAAATATCTTGATAAGGAACAAATCTCGAAGCAAAAATTAAGTTGAAGGCTTCAAAAATTAAATAGGAGACCATCTGAACTCTGATTTTATCAAACTTATAGTAGAACTTAACGTCTTGGAAATACAAATCTAACGACACCAAATTCGATTCAATTCGAGCCCAAATGAGTTCAAATCAAAGACCCAAAGCACTTTCGAAAGGTTCAAACCATAATTTGGATTACCAAACAGTTTCTAAACGTGACATGCTTATACTCAAATTAAGCGGCTAGGCGAGACAAATCCAACGAGCCCAAGATCATAAAATTCTATTGTCATTAAGACATTCAAATGCCTAATAAATGGTTTATGATCAAGGGTTTCAACACCGGCCGTCCATTCAAACCACTCCCAATTTACGCCTGATCTTTCTCCTATTTATTGGTCATGCCACGCACAGAAAATTATAAATAGACTGCTCATTTATCCTAGAGGGAACCCCAAAAAGAGCCAAAAGGTGAGAATAAAGAGGCGTAAGCAAGAAGAGAAGAGAACGAAGCAAGGAAGAGAAGGAAGAGTCTCCTCCTCGACCACGGCCAGACTTTCACCCGACAGCCTAACGATGTCGGAGTTCTTCCTGAATACCATCTAACGCTGGAGTTTTGCTTGGCTGCTAACTAACGTCGGACTTCTACCTGATGCTAAACCTCCACTCGTCATTGGATTTCTACCCGATGTCGGACATCTACTCGACGTCAGACTTCTGCCCTTCGCTAGACTTTCACAGAACTTTTATTAAACGCCGAACTTCTGTCCATCGACAGACTTCTACCCAATGCTAGACTTGCACCCGTCACTAAATTCCTATCTAATACTAGACTTCCGCTACTCACCAGATTCCTACAAGATGCTGAACTCCAGCCCATCATCAAAATTCCATCAGAGTTCTACCAGTCACCAGACTTCTACCCATCGTTGAACATTCATCAGACTTTAATCTGATGTTGCACTTATGTCCATCATTGAACTTCTTCCTGCTGTCATCCTTGCAGCCCCTATTGCCAGACAACGGTCTTTATTGTTGAGTCCAGTAATTAGGTTGTTAAGCCTAAGTAAATGTCCCAAGGCTACCAAGAGGGGGGTGAATTGGTAGTTTTTAAAATTTTAAACCCTCTTAATAATAAAGTTGAACCGAAATAAAATTTTCTTTTAAAGTTAGTAGAAAAATGTTTTTCAACCACAGAGTTGTTTAAACTGAAATTTAAAGTGCGGAAACGTAAAAGCTATAAAGTAAATGACACCAGATTTATAGTGGTTCGGTCTATAACCAGACCTACATCCACTCCTCAGAGGCACCCTCTGAGTATTGCACTAATACCAATAGTGACTCTCCTTTTGCACCCACTAGTTCTTCCAACCACTATCGCCTGTCGACTACGATCCTTTCGACTTACATCGCCCATCAAATATGGTCCTTTTGACCTCCGTTGCCCACCGACTATTATCTTTTTGACATATGTCGCCCACCGACTACTATCCTTCCAACCAAAAAATACATCAACAGTGATTCTTTGTATTCCTACCATATAATGTACTCTATAGGATGTGCATCAAGCTAAGGTCTTCCCCCAAGTAAGGGCCTCATTTCTAATCAACTGCAAATACTAGTGGATTCATTCAAACTTGACTAGGCCCTGTGGTTTTTCCCCTTTTTAGGGGTTTTTCACATAAAAATATTGGTGTCCCTATAAATGACGCACCCTCTCTCTTTTTTTTGTGCCTAGATCTTTATATAAAGCTAAGAAGTTAAGCTTTATATTTCTCTCTGCCACAAATACTTCATGATGCAATAGTTTGGCGCCATCTGTAGGAACATCGTTCCTGACTAAGGGGCAAATTTTGCTCTAACCTTAGAAGGTCATACATATAAACTTTCTCACATCAACCATTGTTGTATCAATTTCATAAGAATCAGATGCAGAATAGGGGCAACTATTGATCCATTCTCAAAAGATCACTCATATCAACATCCTAATGTTATCCATTATTGCATCAATTTCATAAGAATGAGATGCATACTGGGGGAACCTTTAACTCTAACCAAGGTAAAAAAGATCCTCCAATGCTTTCAACATCAAGGTGATATTTAAAGAAAATTCTAGCAAATGTAAAGATGCTTTCATCAATTAAAAGTTTTATACAATCCCTTGTTGGACTTCTACTCCTTGAGCAAGGTCTTAATCTCGACCTCAAAAATGTAGTAAGGGTACAAAGATAGACCAATCTTTACCTTTGATTTGGGGTACATGCGACATTCTCCCCTCCCACTCAAGGTAAAATTGATCCTAGAGGGATTCGATTCGACCTCTTCCACACAGGTTAACGTTAACGACTAGGGATCTGACATACAACCTTAGATAGGTCATACTTCCTTGGTGGATTCTCTTGATATCTTCTATATAGATTAATATCATCGAGCATGGCTCAGGCATACAACCTTGGATAGGTCATATATCCTTAGTGGATTCTCTTGACCTCTTCCATACATGTTAACGTCATCGAGCAAGGCTCTAACATACAATCTTGGATAGGTCATACATCCTTAGTGAATTCTCTTGATCTCATCTATATAGGTTAATGTCATCGAGCAAAGCTTTGACATATAACCTCAAATAAGTCATACATCTTTGGTGAATTCTCTCGACCTCTTTCATATTATTTAACATCATTGAGCAGGACTGTGACATTCCACCTCGGATGAGTCATACATCCTTGGTGGATTCTCTCGACTTCTTCCATATAGGTTAACATCATCGAGCAAGTCTATGATATATAACCTCGGATAGGACATACTTCCTTAATGGACTTGCTTGACCACTTTCACAGAGGTCAATATCGTTGAGCAATGCTCTGAGTAGACAATATTCTCTCTAAAAATAATTTCATGAAAGTAACTGATTGATAAAGTTATCACTTCTATAAAGACCTTAGCAGTCTAAAAAAGCTTAAAAAAATATGGGTGGCAATATATTATAGTAAACAATTCAGCTTCCTTCGAGTAATAAGTTCTCAACTTCATATATAATATCAATGTAGTTATATAAATTCAATATCAGATTCAAGTGTACATTTATTCTCACTCAAAATTCAAATTTAAAAGTACATTGGCATTATTTGTACAAGTTACTATCATCAAGAAACAAATAACTTCAAAATAGTTAAATATCATTGGGGGGATTCAAGTGACTTCTTCTCTAATGCACACAAGCATCTCCTACAATTTCTATTTTAAAGAAATGACATAACCTGATCATCATTAGGCCTCTACTTAGTTAATAGTGTCAGTGTATTGCCATAATGCTGATAGTGTATGCTTCCTTCCATAAGGGATTCTGATGTCCTTACACATTAATATGGATGCATACTGTCTTAATAGAATATAACTAGACACCAGCATCATCGGCCCTTCGTCTGATGTCTAATGTTGATAGTTTATTTCATATCAGCCACCATCAGCTTCTCGCTCGATCGTTAGTAGCAGCACACCCTCCAACTCTCTCCTTCAGCTCTCTACTCGGTCGTTGACTGCCAACAGACTTCTACTCAATTCTACTCTATCATCAATTATGATGGACTTCCGTTCAAACAGTGTTGAAATTCTCCCAGTCTACTAATAACTTCTGGTTCTCCTCCTGAGTAATATTGGCACTAGATCTTCTCAAATCACAATCACAAGCAAGAAGCATTTTATCTTCTTTTATCAAGGACAGTTTAGTGGGAGAGTAAGCTCTCATAATAACTTCTTCTATACAAGAGAGGGGCACTGAAGCTTGATAGGGGAATGTCACCTATCTCCGATAATGTAATGACTCAAATATAAGAAGAAGACTACAAGAGAATAAAAAGGAAAGGAAGGCAAAAAATTCAAACTTCTACACAAGAAAAGCGGCCTTGAATTTGAGTAGGGGATATCACCTACAAAAAATATGGGAATGCCTCAACTGTAAGATAGTTAGAAGGACAAGGGAGAAGGGAGAAGGAGAATTGGTGTAATTTTCATCCTAACCCAATAGGATATTTATAGGATGAAAAAGAGGGAATTTATTTGAAAAAGAGTTAGAAATTTTGCCTCCAATCCATTTGTATTTTGAAAAATACTTCTAGAAACTTGTTTTGAAATTTTCTAAAATTTTTTAGAATTTTTCTCGCAAAAAAAGTGATCATTTTTTTTAAAAACAAAAATTTAGTGGGTCCGTATTTCAAAAAAAAAAAAAAAAAAGGAAAAAAATGCATTGTGTCCCAGCACACACAAAAAAAAATCTAAATCATATCTGATAATGCATATGGAGCGACGCGCCCCAAGAGGCCTTTATATGCTGGCAGCAATATACAGGTTGAATTTAAAAATTCCATCTCACGCAGTAGCATTAAATGCTCTTGTTAAAATTTATGATCTAGGAACATTTGATAAAATAAAACTTCTGCATATTACTTATAGTTATTAGAGCCTAATTATAAGCAAAAGCATTGCATTATTAAAGCCATAAGGACTATTCCTAACTACAGGTGCAGTTATAAAAAATTAATTTGGAAGATGAGGTTTGGAGTAAACTCTAAAAATTTGTAGAGCTACAACGTATATTTTTAGACTCTATAGGTTTTGACATTTAAAAATAGGGGGTCAACTGATATATCACCAAAAATTATCTTGATTAGGTACGAATCTCGATACAAAAATTAAGTTGAAAGCTTCAAAAATTAAATCAGAGACCAACTAAACTCTGATATTATCAAACCTATAGTCGAACTGAACGTCTCGGAAATACAAACCCAATGACACCAAATTCGACTCAATTCAAGCCCAAATGACTCCAAATGAAAGATCCAAAGCACATTCGGAAGGTTCAAACTATAATTTAGATTACCAAACGGTTTCCAAACGTGACATGCTTATAATCGAATCGAGTGGCTCGGCGAGACAAATCCAACGAGCACAATATCATAAAATTTTGATGTCATTAAGGCATTCAAGTGCCTAATAAATGGTCTATGATAAAGGGATTCAACATCGTCCGTCCATTCAAAACACTCAAAATTTACCCATGATCTTTCTCTTATTTATTTGTCATGCCACTCTCAGAAATTTATAAATAGACCCCTCATTTCTCATAGAGGGAGACCCCAAAAGGGAGAGAAGATAAAGGCCCAAGTAAGAAGAGAAGAGAAGGAGGCAAGGAAGAGACTCCTCCTCGACCACCGCCGGACTTTCACCCGGCAGCCTACCAATGCCAGAGTTCTACCCGAATGCCATCTAATGTCTAAGTTATGCCTGGCCGTTGATTGAAGTCAAACTTCTACCCGAATCCGGACCTCAGCTCATCATCAGATTTCTTCTCGACGCCGAAATTCTACCTAATGTTGTAGTTATGCCCGACCATCGAGTGACGTCAGACTTCTACCCGACGCTTAAACTCGGCTCATCATCAAGTTTCTTCCCAATGTCGGACTTCTTTCAGTCACCGGACTTTCACTGGACTTTATCCGATGCCAAACTCATGTCTATCGACAAACTTCTCCCCAACGTCAGACTTGCACCCGTCTCGGATTCCTATCCGACACTGGACTTTCGCACATCACCGGATTTCTACCGAATATTGCACTTCCACCCACCATCAAAATTCTATTAGACTTCTACCCTTCGCCAAACTTCTGCCCGTCACTAGACATTTGTCAGACTTCTATTCGACGTTGGACTTATGTCCATCGTTGAACTTCTACCTGACATCATCCTTCCGACCTCTGTCACCTGACAATGACCTCCATCCCCCACCAACTATGGCCTGCTACCTTCCATCTGATCTCCATCATTACAAAATAATCTTTATGACCTTCGTACCCCGCGAACTATAGTCCTTTTGACATACGTCGCCCACTAACTACAGTCCTTCTAACTTCCGTCGCCCATCAACTATGGTCCTTCTAACATATGTTGCCTAGTGACTACAGTCCTTTTTACCTCTATCTCCCACTGACTATGGTCCTTTTGAATTACGTCTCCCATCGACTATGGTCCTTTCAACCTCCGTCGCCCGCCAACTATTATCATTTCGACTTACATCGCCCACCGACTACAGTCCTTCTGACAAAATAAACACATTAACAGTGATTATTTGTATTCCCACCATGTAATGTACTCTATAGGATGTACATCAAGCTAAGGTCATCCCCGAAGGAAGGGTCTCATTTGTAATCAACAGCAAGTACTAGTGGATTCATTAAAACTAGGCTAGGCCCCATGGTATTTCCCCCTTTTCAAGATTTTTCACGTAAAAATCATGATGCCTCTATAAATGACGAAGCCTCTCTCTTTATATTTATGTGTGCTAGATCTTCATACAAAGGAATGACGCTAAGCTTTATATTTCTCTATCGCCGTCAATACTTCAAGACACAACAATACTATAAGATATATATCATACTATTTGATCAATTATTTAAAAAATCATTTTAATGGATTATTAGCATAATTAAAGCTATTTGAACTAATCATATTATAAGATCAACATCATACAGAACTGTCAATTGAAATCAAGATCTCAGTCACCAATCATAATTTAGGCAACATTTCGAAATCCAAAATTTATTCTAATCATACCGTATGATAGACATCATACTATATAATATAATCAAATCTTATCTAAATTAATCTTGTAATTAGGGGACTAAATTTGGATTAATTTATGCACTCTAAATTATATTGGATGATTATACTAATGGTATTGTACAACTGGATCTCTGTATTGGATGATATTTATTTGCCACTAATCATATGGGATGATAATCTAAGTAAATGAACTAATCAAACTAGATGATGCTTAATATCATATTGCTCAATAAGCTTAAATACTTGAACTGGTAGTAGAACACCTTATTCTTCATATAGTTCTAATAGGGCTGTTTAAAATAGTCGTATTGTATAATCTAGGATTGTACTGCACAATCAGTGTCGACATAATTGAATTTTTAGGGTATTTTAAGGGCCTTTATTTATGATTTTACATAAGTCTTTTTAAGAGCCTTTTTGGTATTCATTAAGTTGTTTTCTTCTGAAAAAAATATGAGGAGAGAGAGCCTAAAACTTGGGAGAGAAAGGGTGGAGTTTGTGAGAGAGGGATAATATCCTTTTGGGTTTCAAGGGAGTTCCACGTGATTGTTCCAGTGAACTTGCACCTAAATTCCTCCATATTTCAAGGTTTGACTTAAGAAAAGCTTTTGGAAGAAGACCTCTTTGATGTCAGATGAACCAGCTACTCCACGCATTAGGGAAGGTGAAAGTGATTCGAGATTCTCTGCCTTCACGAGGAGGGTGAAAAGGATTCCAAGGTTTGTGCCTTCTCCGAGATGATGAAAAGGATTCCAAGTTCTATGTTTTGATGAAAAAGGATTCCAAGTTCTTTGCCTTTACTAGGAGGGTGAAAAAGAATTTCATGTTCTCTTCCACGCCATGAGGGTGAAAATATTACGGTCCTCTATCATACCAAGTTGGTGGAAGAGATTTTGTAAGGGCTTCTCCACCTTGTTGTGGGGGTTGTAGGGGAGTCACTAAAGGTTTAGTTCAATGCCTAGAAAGGAGGACTCCGGGAGTGGATGTTGGTCATTGTTTGACAGAATCACTATAAATTTTTAATGTGATCATTCTTATTTGTATTTTTTACATTTTACTTTTTGAGATTTATTTTCCTAAAAATTATATGTTGAAAAATTTGTTGTTTATGTTATATTGAGTTGATTAAATCATCATCACCATTATTGTAATTATTATTAAGCTTATTTAAACCTGTCAACAATTGATCCGACCCGAAAACCCGATCCGAAACCGACCCAAAATTCTCGGGTTTGGGTTGACCCGGTTAAATAACGGGTCGGGTTAGGGTCTGGAATTTCGACCCATTTAGTTATTCGGGTCGGGTCCAGGTTAACCCGAAAACCCGATTGTAACCCGAATCGACCCGCCTCACCTGCGACTTTCATAATTTAATATATAAAAATTAAAACTTAGGGCGTCACGCGTCAGTCGAGCTACGAGCGAGAAGCCGTCTGGGGGTCATATTAATCTCGTAACTCTCGTCTCTCGTCTCATTCCATCTCCTGGCATCTGTTTAGGGTTTCCGATTTCTCTCAGTTTCCGCCTCTCAGAGTCTCAGTCTCCTCTCCGCCTCTCAGTCTCGTCGGCACGACGACGTCTACGGATACGCTTCACAGTTGACACATTCCCTAATCTGTTTCACTGCTTGTATCTCGTTTCTCATCTCTATTAGTATTTTTTGATAGTTTAGAAGATGAAGCCATGAAGGTTTTGATATTTTGTGTTCTTCATTTTATCATATATTGATTTATTCTCTAAGACTCCATTTCTCTGCGATGGTGTTGAGATTTTTGGAAGTTGAAGTTTTCCAGTATTCCCGTGAAATCTATTTCTCTGCTACGGTTTTTTTTTCGGCTAGGGTTACAAAAATTTGTGCAAATATTGTTGGAAAATGACAACGGTGTTTAAGTTTAAGTGATTAAGCCAACATATTGATTTTTCTCTACTCTCTAATTTAGCCCGATTTGAACTTTTGCTGATGCCAGAAGCTTTGAGTCATTGAGGCAGTTAGGGAATCTTGTTTTTATTGATGCTGATGGAATCATGGAATATTGGAATAGATGTACTGGTTTTTTGCAGTTTTTAACTTATCATTTACTGGTAATTTGCATTTTTTTGTGATGCAGTTATGGCATCATGATCATGTAGTATTGTAGTTAACTGTTAAATGTTTAGTGTTAAGTGTTAAGTAGGTTTTTTCATTTTTTGTGATGTCTTCTTATATTTCTGATAGATGGAGGGATTGGAGGGCTCTAATACCATTGCTGAAAATGTTTTTATTGATGAAATTGAAGAAGTTGGGCCATCTGAAAATGTGGTAGAGTTAGAGCCATGTAACATTCAATGTAATGAAGGAGGTGAAGTTGCTAATGCTAGGAAGCGGAGAAGAATGACATCGGTTGTTTGGGGTTACTTTGAGATGTTGCCTAAGCCAAAAGATGGTGGTAAGCAAAGGTGTAAATGCAAGAAATGTGGTGTGACATATTTCTGTGATAGCAAAAATGGCACTGCAAATCTAAGACGACACTTGGAAAATTGTAAAAAAAGAAATATGCGTGATATTGGGCAACTCATTTTACAAACAAACTCTGAATCCTCCATTTCTATGGCTGATAGTAAGTTTGATCAGTCAGAATTTCGTGACCTGTTTATTGCATGTACATTATGCATGACTTGCCATTTCAGTGTGTTGAGTGGGTTGGAGTTCCCAACTAGTGTTGAGTGGGATAAAGTTGAATCTATTTGGCAATTCTTGGCCCCTTTCTACGAGATCACTTGTGTTATATCTGGATCAAAGTACCCAACATCTAATTTGTACTTTCCTTGCATTTCTACTGCTTATGCATCGTTGAAATATGAACTCCTAAATGGACATGAATACATAAAAAAAATGGCAGCAGGAATGCTAGTCAAATTTGAGAAATATTGGTCTGGATTTTCTATTATACTTGCTATAGCTGTCATTTTAGATCCACGGTACAAATTTGCTTTTGTTGAATGGTGCTATAGAAAACTATATGAAGGTGATTATGAATCAGAATTACTGAAGGTTAGAGAAAAGTTATTTTCTCTATTTGGAAATTATAGTTCAACAAGTAATGAATTATCAGGACAACATACACGTACATCCCGAACTGTTGAAGTTGGAACATCAAGAAGTACATCTACAAGTATAGTTAAGTCACAATTTATTCAGGTATTAAGTTGGATTTTGGAACATCAGAAAAGTTATTCTCTACTCTCTACTTATCTAGTTAATTCTTCATTGAAACATTTTATGTTGTTTTTAAAACATTACCTTCCGAACAGGATTTTCAGTCCTTTCATTCAGAGATTGGAATGCCTCGGAAATCAGAGTTAGAATTATATTTGGATGAGCCAAATCTAGATGCGGAGATTGATTTAGATATTTTGCAGTTCTGGAAAGGCAATCAATATAGGTTTCCTGCTATATCTGTTATGGCTCATGATGTTTTGTGCATTCCTATAAGTACAGTGGCATCGAAAAGTAGTTTCAATTATAGCGGTAGATTACTGGATCAATATCGAAGTTCTCTTAAGCCTGACATTGTTGAGGCACTTGTCTGTTCAAAGGATTGGTTGTATGCGGAACAGGGTGCTTTATTCTTCAACCTTCTTTTCAGCTTATGGTTTCTGTTTCAGTAGTTTTACTTTCTATATCTCATATTCCTATTTTTTATTGCAGTAGTTCATGACACAGAATTAGATGCAGTTACGGATGATATCCTTGATTTACATGTCACCCAAACTGATGCAGAAATGACTGAAAGTTCAGTTATTCGATGATTCTACATTCTAGTTTAACATTTTAATTATATCCTGTGAACTGTTATAATCTGTGGTTGACTGTTATAATCCCGATTTTATAATCTGTGGTTCTGTATTTCTGTTAATACAGTGATTCTAGACTTCTAGTTTATTTCACAGTTAAATTTTCACTGGTTGTGGTTGACTGGTTCTGTATTTCTGTTATTATGCTGTCGTTCATATGTGGACCTGTGGTTGTCGTTCATTTGCTGATAATCATTTTTAGAATTTTTACATTTCTCTCATTCTATGCATTATGTTATTATGCATTTATGCTGCTGTCATTCATTTGTTTTCTCAGGCCTGAGGGCTGAGGCTGCTCACTGTTGTAGCCTGTAAGTCTGTAACCCATTGCATTATGGTTGAGGCTTTGTGAGGGACTTTGCTAGCTGGTGTTTACTGCTTAGTTCAGTTTATGGCTGCTTCTGCTTGGTTCAGTTCTCGGGCCTGAGGGCTGAGGGCCAGAGGCTTAGTGTCATTGCATCAGGACAGTTGGTTCAAAATTCTGTAACTTCTGCTTAGTGAAGTTGTTAGCTTCTGTTCTCGGGCCTAAGGAGTGAGGACTTTGGACTTTGGTTCAAAATTCTGTAAGGCTTCTTCTGTAGTTCTGTAACTTCTGTTTAAGTCTGTAACTCTATAAGACTGTAACCTGTTGGGCGTTGGCCATTTCTATTGGATTTTGGAAGTTGAAAATTGCAATGAAGCGATGATGAATAACCTTCTAAGATGTAAGTTAAAGTGGGAATCTTATAAGTGCAAGTTCTTATCATCTTATGTAGTATTACAATTTACAACCAAGTGACAATTTTTATTAACTTAGAATAGCAGATACTATCTTACAATCTTATTCGAAGAACAGATATTAAGTTAATATAAATTGTCACTTAGGTTGGTAATTTGTCAATATGATAATATTGATTAAGCTTACATCGTACATCCCATTGATCTCATTATGAGGTTAAATGATTAATGAATCTGAAGGTTTAATTTGAGCAGAGCAATATTTTTTTTTACATATTTGTCTATTTGAGTTTGCAAACTATATAATTGATTTTATTCCAGGTCATTGCAGATTTGAAGCTGTTATTTCGAGGAAACGAGGGGAGCAAATCAGCAGGATTGTAGACTTGTAGACATGTAGTGTGATAGAGGTCGGAATTTTGAATGTTGAAATTTTGTAAATAAGTATTGAATTTGAATTTTGAGTGTTGAGGTTGTAAATTTGTAAATAAGTATTTCCTTAAAATTGAATTAAGTTTGTAATTTTGTAACTAAAACAAATGTGTAAATGATGGGTTGTAATTTGACAATTTGTAAATTAGTATTTCTCTAAATATATAATTGCTATTTTGCAGTTTGTTGTTTGCACTTTACCTCTTTTTTTTTCCTTAAATTATAATTAAAATTACTGTATATACGGTTAACCGGGTCGGGTTGACCCGAAACCGAGACGGGTCGGTTTCGGGTTTCGAAAATCGACCCGTTTATAAAACCGGGTCGGGTTGACCCGAACCCGAATAAATCTGGGTCAGTTACGGGTCGGGTCGGGTTCGACCTGTAACCCGAAATTTACAGGTCTAAGCTTATTAGATTTCACATCTTGTAATCAAATTGTTTATTTTAAGTTATTAAAATATTTCAAAAAGATTTTTTTTGCTAAAGTATTTTTTAAATAACCACTTCACCCCACTCTTGGTGTGTTTAGGGTAGTTTAGTGAGGCTTAACATTCAACATCTAACTTTCAATATGTATCGGAGAGGGTCTCATAAGTAGCATTTTAAAAAACCTTGAGAAAAATGATCCATGATACACTTTGGAAATAGAAACACCATAGAGTGTTATTCAATAACTCATCCATCACTTTTTGATAATATTCCATTTAATTTTTGGAACATTTAATTGCATGGTTATGAAATTTTTTGCATGAAACCTAATGAGACTATCTCAGACATGTATACTAGTTTACTCAGATAGTGGCATTATTACATACTTTAGGTTGAGAGCTTTCAAACTCTAAGATGGGTAACAAAATTCTATTTTGTCTAATTAATAATTTTGATGCCAAAGTCATTGATATATGTGAATCAAAAGACTTAAATATTTA
The DNA here is from genome assembly GCF_001605985.2 of Dendrobium catenatum. Taxonomy (NCBI): domain Eukaryota; kingdom Viridiplantae; phylum Streptophyta; class Magnoliopsida; order Asparagales; family Orchidaceae; genus Dendrobium; species Dendrobium catenatum. Next base: position 822,983 of record NW_021319463.1, read on the forward strand.
TTTTATTAATAATCTACTTGGCTCACTCATTGCTTATGAGCAAACTATTAATCAATGACTTTTGGGTGCAGGTGATAAGAGAATAGAGAAGACTATAGTGCTAAAGGCCAAAGACAGAGATAAAAATGGCTTAGGAGAAGATGGGAGTGAAGAGATAATGTTAATAACAAGTTAATTTAAAAGTTTCATGAAGTCCAAGAATAAACATCAACTAAAGTGGAGCAAAGGTAAACATTGTAAAAATGATGAATTTTCTTTTAATATTATTTGTTTTGGGTGTAGAAAACTTGAACATCTGAAGTCTGAATGCCCCAAATTTAACAGCCATTGTATTTAGGAAATATGTGACTATAAGCCAAATGAAAAAGAGGGAATGGAAAAGATGCAACAATGTCCTAAGCAGACTTAGTCTCCAACTCATCATAATAGGAGCAAAAAGAAGAGGTAATGAACTTATGCTTAATGGATAAGGATTCAGTTGTTAACTCTAATTAGATATAAGTATGTTAAGGTTTGTTGTGTGTTTGTTTATCTATTTTATTTATCTTTTATAAAAATTATATTTTATGCATGATTACATGTTTTAATTTTTTTTGCATGGTTTTAGTTTTTTATCCTTATATGTTGTGCGTTTAAGTTGTTTTGTTTCCCTTCTTTAAAATTTTCTTATTTCATGCAAAGAGTTAAATTTTTGTTGTGGTATCTGTCCTTCTTAGTGAGGTCAAAAAGGAGAATATATATTTAGTTATATTTGTCCATTTATTATTTAGTTTTAAATTTATTTTCTTAAATAAAAAAATATTTTTACTTTTTTTAAAGTAATTTTCTTACTAAGTGGGGATTAGGAGAAAATAACATTAATTTATAAATTCAACCAATAATATTTTCCATAATAAAAAAGGGGAGATTATTTTAGCTTATGCTCCCTAGTTTATGTATTTGATGATAACAAATATTTTTTATTACTTTTTTATTTCTCCTAGTTTTTATGTACATATTTATTTGTGTGTGCACTGACATTTCAAGTACATCATGTATAATTCAATAAATAACTAGGGCTTAAGACTAGGTAGAATAGGGCTAGGTGTCTTTAAGAGATTAATGTATTTATACTTTTTTTATCTCTACAGTTTTTGAGTCAAAGTCATGTATTTTATGGATGATAAACTTCGTGACCGTTCACAAACACACTAAAGGGAGTGAGATACTGAGAAAATAATAAGTGTAATTTTTTTGAACTAATTGTATTATATGTTTTATATCGTACAATACGATTAACTATTCAAAAAATTATATCATACTATATAATCAAAATCGTAATGGATGATTAGTCAAAAATAACATTCAGCCTCTAATCTTAATTTAAGCAATATTTAGAATTTAAATTTTGTTATAATTATACCATACGATAGGAATCATGTTGTACAATATAATAAAATCTTGTTTAAATTAATCATATAATTAGGGAATCAAATTTAGATTAATTAATCCAGTCAGATTGTTCTGGATAATTATACCAATGGTACTGTGTGACTTGATCTTTACATAAGATGATATTTATTCGCCACCAATCGTATGAGGTGATAATCCAAATCAATTGAATTAATTGTATTGGACAATGCTTGATATCATACTGGAATATCAGCTCAAATATTTAAACTAATCGTATAGCGCCTGATACTTCGTACATTACGAAAATGATATTTTGAACTAATCATACTACACGATCTGGCTCGTACTGTATGATTAGTGTTGATATAATTAAATTTTTAAAGTTTTTTTAAATCCATCTATTTAAGATTTCTTATAAGACTTTGTAAAAGTCTTTTTTGTATTTATTGAGTTATTTTCTTCTAAAAAAAGCAATAATAGAGATCCTAGAGCTTCAAAGAGAAAGAGTAAAGTTTATGAGAGAGGGAGAAGATCCTTAGGGGTTGTTTCAAGGGAGTGTGAGAGGGAGTTCCACATAGTTGAAATAATTAAGCTTTAAGCATTTGAGAAGATACATGATTAAGGAAAGTTTATCTATTGCTACCATTATTCCATTTGCATTAAAATCTGTGCCTATAAACTTTATGTTTTTATTTTTGTTCCAAGAATTAACTATTGCTTACAACTTGCTTCAAACTGATATTTTCTCAATGTGCATCTGATTTGCTTATTCCTATATTGGGGACATTGTATTGGCTACAAAAGGTCTAAAGTGAATTAATTGTATAAAAATAGCTTCTGAATGATGGTTAACTGTAAAAACAATTCTGATGCATACATGAATATTTTTTAATCCTTTATTAGTTTTTATTTTCTATTAGAGATTTTTGTTCCAATATTTAATCTTTTCGGCCTATGTTTTTAAAAGGTGGTGAGATGGTTTAAAATTTTTTGGCAAAATATAAATCATCAATTTATCTTATTCAGGCATTAGCTTTGTAAAGTTTATATTCTCTATTAGTAATATTCAATAAAGTTAAGGCAAGGAAATTACTGAACTTATTGCTTTTTTAAGGCATAACTTCAATTGATATTGTTGCAGTGTTTGCATCCAACAAGCGACAGAAATGGTATTGTTGAGGTTTAGTACTTATGGTAGTAGGATTTATTTTGTTGTTTTAGATTTTTTTATGTTTAATATGTTGCCATATAGTGTGGTGATGACATTGTTAACTATGATTGTAATCAAGTAAAGCTTTGAATATAAATTTTACTATACAAGTGCTCATTTTTGGCTTAACTTATTCACAATTTTAATGGCATATCATGTTTAGGTGTGCAACTCTTTGATATGGTGGTATTGTTTCAATATAATAGTAGTTATTGATTTTTAAATTTATGACTCGATGTTCTGTAATTGAATTATGACATAATTTTTAGAGTTATTAAGATAATGAAGGTTTTTCTTGTAGTATAATTATTTCTGCTAATTTTGTGTTGTTCTTATACATTTTTTTTAATCATTGATTATTTTGGGATATTACACTTACCTGAGTTTTTTTTCCACCTCGTAAATCCACCTTTTATATTAAATGGATTTTGTATTATTTTTAAATGGTTTTTCAAAAATATAGATAAATGAAATGGAGATGTTTTATTTCCTCATGAATGTATATTTTGGAATGGAATATATTTCTCATTGGCTAAAGTTTTATAAAAGCATTTGTTTTATTTCTTCTATATTTTCAAATTATGCTCATTCATACCAAGTTTTTTATAAAAGCATTTATTCTCTTGCTATGATACTCTCATCAAGAAGTTTTACATGGATTTAAAACTCACCCTTGATAACTACTCAAGGAGAAAGGTTGATTTTTGTAGCTCTAAAGCAATTGAAAGAATTTACAATGAATTTGGAGAGAAAATTAGTTATGGAGACTTCCCCGTTTCACTTTCAATATGGTGATGGCATTATAGATCCCAAGAAATACATATGAAGAGTTCTATTTGGTTCGTTCTGTCTCCTTTCACTGTAACTCATTATTGACATTGGTTCTTAATTGTTTCATTATCGTTGCATTATGTCAATATTGATTAATCAATGTTTAATTATATTGAGCATGAAGATAATTGAAAAATAAAGGAAGATAGAAAGAAAGTTTTTGAAAGATATGAAGGATTGATACATAAGGATATCCCCAAATATAGTGCCACTTCTTGTAAGTTGAACATAGAGCAGAAAATAATGCATTTTTTAAAAGTGAGAATTAGCATATTGTTATGTTAATCTTTGTTGGTAGTTCCTCATTAATAGGTGGATGAAGAAAAAAATTTGGTTAAGATTCTTTTTTATGGATTTGCAAACAAAGATTTCGTAAGTTTTCAATAACTTGTTTATATTTATATTGCTAAACTCAGAATGCTATATTTAAGTTGCATCCTTGGGACAAAAAAAATTCCTCTTATGTTTTTTATGATATTTTATATATGTTGGCAATATTCTTGATAGGCATTTATAAAAATGGATTTTTCATTCTTATGCATTATCTTAATGATAAAGTTCCTAATTCTAATACTCTATAATTTTATATACAAACTTTCCTTTAATTACAAATCATCTACTTACCTTATTCAAGCATTAGTTTACTAAAATTTATTTTCTATGTTAGCATTATTTACTAAAGTTATAAGGACATTACTAAACTTATTGCTTTTTGAAAGCATAACTTCAATTGATGTTGTTACAGTGTTTGCATCCAACAAGCGACATAAATGGTATTGTTGAAGTTTAGTACTTATAGTAGTCAGATTTATTTTGCAGTGGTATATTTTATATGTTCAATATGTTTCTATATAGTGTGGTGATGGAGTGCTTAGCTATGATTATAATCAAGTAAATATTTGATTTTCAATTTTACTAAGCAAATGCTCTTTTATGGCTCAACTTACTAACAGTTTTAATGGTAGATCATGTTGTACATCTGCAACTCTTTTAAATGGAGGCATTGTTTAAATATAATATTAATTATCGGTTTTTGAATAGATGACTATATGTTTGGTAATGGAATTATGGCATAATTTTTAGAGTTATTAAGATAATGATGGCTTTTCTTGTAGAATAATTATTTTGGTTACTTTTGTGTTGATGTTCTTATCATTGTTTTAAATTTATTGGGAGATTTGGAGCATATGGTATTATAAGATTTATAATCATTAGTTATTTTTTGATACTACACTTACCCAAGCTATTTTTCACCCTATCATCCACCTTTCATATGATATGGCTTTTCTATTATTATTAAATGGCTATTGAAATACATAGAGGAATTAAATGAAGATAAGATTTATTTCCTCATGAAAGTAAATTGTGGAATGGAATTCATTTTTCATTGGTTGAAGTTTTATAAAAGCATTTGCTTTCTTGCTACTATGTTTTCAAATTATGCTCATTCCTACCAAGTTTTTGCTTAATTTTTTGTTAAAGTATAGAGGATGAATTTGTTGGATCACTTGCTTAATATTTTTGTTATTCAAATCATAAAGAGAATTTTTATTGATATTTCTTGTAAGGATCAAATTCTATTTAAAAGTACTAATAATTGTAAATTCAATATTTTGATGGTTTGGAATTCCATATGCACAAACAGAGTTTCTCCTACATTTTCTTAGCTATGACACAAAAACATTAATTTATCAGTTTTTCGATGGTTTGGAATTCCATATGAACAGACATAGTTTCTTATATATTTATTTTTCTAGGGCACAAAAGCATCATTTTATTAGTTTTTATTTTTCATTAGAGATTGTTGTTCATATTTTGAATCCTTTATTAGTTTCTATTTTCTATTGGAGATTTTTCTTCCAATATTTAATCCTTTAAGCTTGTTTTTTTGAAAGCTGTTGAGATGGTTTGGAATTTTTTTGGCGTATTATAAATCATCAATTTACCTTATTCAAGCATTAGTTTACTAAAATTTATTTTTTGCTATTAGCAATATTAACTAAATAGGCTTTGCTCTCAATCATCTCACAAGTATATGATATTGAAAGTATGATCAAAGCCCATTCATTTACTATGATAAATAATTGAGAGCAAAGCCTATTACACATCTCACTAGTGTCATTTATGAGATGTGAGATGTGAAATTTAGATGTGCAAAGTATGATTAGAGTCTATAGATGAGCATGAGCATGATGGAGTTGTAAACAAGCTAGTGATTAGTATAATATTAATTAGTTTCAAAATTCTTCTCTTGGAAATGTGGAAAGAGTAATCTTACTAATAATAAACAATCGATTGGAATTCTTCCCATAGAAAATCCCCACTATTTATTTTTTCTTTCTTGTTTTAAACTTCACTGTCTAATTTTGAACCTCATCGACTTCCTCTCAGTTATTAAACGGGTTTTACTTTCGTCCTCACCATTTGTTCTTTTTTTTTTTATCTGCTTCAACTGTCTGGCTCACTAAGGATGGGTTTGCCTTTCCTCTTCTCCATTTCTTCATTCTTGTTCGACTTCATTGATGCTCGAACTTCGAGTGAAAATTCTGCTCGTCTATTAAACAGGTCTACTTTTCCTCATCTCCATTTTGACTCTTCATATATATATATATATATATATATATATATATATATATAATTGTTTTTGAAGGACTAATTTAGTCTTCAAATGAATGTTATATTGATTTTAAATAGGGTACATGTCCATCTCTTGCTCCTTCACTCTTCTTATATCATATTGTCGGATGATGCTTTTATACAATGCACAATTCAACAATTGTTTTGTTCTCTTGGTACTTTTATATCCAAAGATGCTCTTGAGCAATGTAGCTCATATATGATCAAAATTAATCAGAGTTATTGGTAATTTTTCACTGACAACCTATTTTGCATTTTTTTTTTATTCTATGTTACTTAACAAGTCCCCTCTAAAGCTGAAATTTAATACAAATTATAAGTCATTTGACTAAAGTTCTATCCTCTAATAAAATCGTTAATTGAAGTGATCAATACTATTTGATCAATTACAAAGAAAAAGTCAAATGAACTTGTCCAAAATTATAAATTGCAAAATGTGTTGCTTGAATTAGTGATGTCAAAAAAATAATCACTTCTAACATCCATAAAATAAATTTGAGTCATACATATTTTTTTGATGAGAACTATATTATGTCGCTAATGTTCTTAGTTCCTACTTATGATCCATGTACAAGAACAAGCATTTACTCACTCTTTCCTAGCATGAGAACTAGTAAGATCCATTTGACATAGGAATTTATTGGTTAATAGGTTTGCTCTAAACACTAGTTAATATTATTCATTTAGAAAATTAAAATATTAAATCCTATAATTTTTCTTAAAAAAATTTCATATTTTCAAAATATCTAGCTTTGCATATATGAGTTGCATTTAGAAGATAATACTATTATTATTATTAAATGGATTTGTAAGACATACTAAATGCATATCTTATATCATATTGTTTGAACTTTGAAGATTAGCACAAGGAAACATATTTTTTATTCGCTATTTGTGTTGCTTATTTAGAACTCCCACCCCCTCTTTTTTTTTTTTTAATCCCTGATCCCTAGCTTTTTTTCTCATGTTAGGCAAACCCAACTTCTATGAAAATAAAAAAATTTTGAATTGTTGAGGTGAATGTCCTAATTAAGGGAAGATGAGTTGGTGTGTAGAATTCCAAAGGATTAAAGGCTTCAGATAGAAGCATGCATGAATGGACTAAAAGTGTGACAACGAACATATGACGGTGTGTTGTCATGTCGAAATATAATGCCATAAAAAATTATCTCACTGAGGTACGAATCTTAAGGCATATTTGAATTAAAAATTTTAAAATTGACTTTCGTAATGTTTGGGCTTTGATTTCAACAAATTAATAGGTCAACTGAACATCTCAACGAGAAGGGCACAATGAAACAAAAAAAGATTAAATATGAGCCAAATTGAGCTAAAATCAAAGATTTAATGTATAGTTGGAAGTTTGGAAGTATTAATTGGATGGGAAAGTGATAGTTGAATGTCATGTTTATAGTTAAATCAAGTGGCTTGAGGTGAATCCAACGAGCCCAAAATTGCATAATTCTAATATTATTTAGACATCTAAATTTTGATGAAATGATCAATGGTTGAGGGAATAAACATGGGATATTCAGTAGAGTGTTGTGGATTTTTGTTTATATTTATAGTACATGCTAGTTCTAAAAATCTATAAATAGGTCCCCCCCTTCTATATGAAGGGGGCCTTGGGCTAGATATTGGAATGAGCTCCAAGGCTTAAAAAATCTTAGAGCTCCACCTAAGCACATCACTAATGAGTCTTTATCTGTAGTGTTTTTTCATCAGACATATGTTGGTTGACCATTGATGCAACACTTTCACCAAGAAACTATCACTGTATCTATCCTCCACCATCAAACCTCCACCAAGTTGACCACAATTGGATCTTGATGTGATAGTGCTTGTGTATATTATCGAGATTGATTTTACCTAAGCTTAGCTAGATATGACAAGGAAGATTTAAATATGATTAGGTTTTTATTTAATATGTTAAAAATTAAATATCGCTTAAATGTACACAAGAATACATGCATAATCAACTAATAAAATAATGAAATAGAGTGTCGAAACCATGAGGAAGAGTTATGCTTACTTGATGTAAAACTACTACAATTTACTCTAATTATATAATTTATCCTTCTAAAATAAAAATGATATTTTTGAGTTCCTTCGACTGAATAATTTTAAGTAAAGTAGTTGATGTGATTTTAATAAAATTCTTTTTATTGATACATGTATTATCATATTTTTTCCAATGATACTCTTATATTTAAATATGAATCAGAGTATATAAATCTTTAGATCTTTGTCAATCTTGGTGGTGTGAAACATCTTATGCTAGGCACATCATTATTTTATCTCAATACTATGAATTATTCTTGCATTCCTCTGTTGAGGCTAAAAAACACACTAAGTTATAACTATACGCATGGCCGTTCTATGTATTAAATGAAGAACGAGATATATTTAAAACATCCATAAATTCATTATAGTACAAGAGCATACATTTGTACTTAATATGTTCTTTATATCATCAATCTAAAATAAGAGATCTAGCCAGATATACAAAAAAAAAAAAAAACTTATTTTCACTAGAAAGGATCAAAGCATCCTATCTACACTCCTTTTTCCCTCCACTTATATAGTTGCTTATACAAACATAAGATAAATACTCCCAGTGATTGTATCTTATACTTACCTAGCCTCTCCAAGATTTTACTCTAAGAGGGTACTAGAGAAGTATATTACAAATCTGATTTAAGGGAATATGATTTTGATGATAATAAACACTTTTGTTTCTCTACGACTGCCTTGCCTACTAACATTTCAGGTCCATAAGATTAGACTGCAATTTGAACCAGCTCATAATTGGATAGACTAGGTCTGAGTCAGTTTGTAAACATTTCATTTTCTTGAGTCTATTGTAAACTATATGGTTAATGATGTTAAGTAACCTTGCACACACACACACTTGGGAGAATTTTTCTGACTGTTTTAGAGTTTTCTATATTTGCTCACATCGTCCGAGACGAGCCCAAAATTGGCATGGACAATCAGTTAAAAATAAAAACCCTAATTAGGGCATCCTGGTTAAGGCAGCCATCATTAAGCTCATCATCCTGGATGATAGTTATATCGGCTGTGACGATAGGCTCAAACTAGAAAGAATCAGCCGTCATATCTATTTAGGTAGCTTTTATTTTTGGACATCATCCAGGGCATCATCTTGGATGATGGAACACAATAATGCCTAAATTAATATGGAAATTAAGAAAAGTAATTAAGGTTTGATTGATTGATCATATCATTCATGATGGCCAAACACCAGCCAGCTTCTATTCAGGGCAATGCTCTGGATGATTTTCATAAATTTGAACTAATCATCCAAGAAGATCGTGAGATTGGCCTGGACGATCAAGCTATTTTTTCATCATCCAGACATCCATTTAGTGTGATTATCTTGATGATATTTTATGATTTGTACTAATCGTACATGACGATATGCTATTGACTTGGATGATATGAACAAAAACCTTTTGATCATCCCAACTATCCTAGCTGATTGAGCTTAATTTGCACTAATCGTACAAGATGATATTTATATCATCCTAGATGATAAAGTCAGTTTTTTGAAATTAAGAACTATTCCGAAGCTCTTCTATTTAAGACCGCTTATTCCTTTAAAGAGAATATATTTTGCTGGTATCCTGACCTGAGAGAGCCAAGAGGAGAGGAAGAGCAAGGGGGAGAGAGAGAGAGAGATAGAGAGAGAGAGGATCTTACGAGGGGGAGTTTGTGAGGGATTTCATAAAGGTTGCTCTAAGCAAGGATCCATCATTGTTTTCTCCAATCATCATCTATAGTTACTTGGGGGTTCTAGAGAGGTCTACTTCAGCATCTGATCAAGGTTCTCTGCCTGCTTTAGGAGAAAGAAAAAGGAGTTGGGTTCTCTGCCTCACCTAGGTTGGTGGAAACGAGGTTTGTAAAGGCTTTTCCCCCTTACTATGGGGGCAAAAGGAGAGACACTGAGTTTAGTGCAATACTCAGAGAGTGCCTCTGGGGAGTGGATGTAGGTTAAGCTGACTGAACCACTATAAATTTTTGTGTTCTTTATTATTGCTTCCGCATTTAATTTCTGCACTTTAATTTCTATGGTGAATCTTAGTTTTTGTTTTAAGATTGTGTTTTGATCAAAAGATTTTTTTAAATACTAATTCACCCCCACCCTCTTGGTTAGCCTTGGGACTAGTTCATAAGGGCTTAACATCCCTATCAAACTTTTAAGTGCCATCAGAGCACTTTCAAGTGGTATTAGAGCGGGATTTATAAAATCTAGTTTTTGAAAACTTTTGAATTTTTATCAATGGCTTTGGTAATTGTAATACTATGAAAGTATATTCTATTACACGACCATCTTTGTTTGATAATATTCCTTTTGATTTTTGGAATACTTGCATGTCTATATTTTTGCAACTGCTTGATTATCTTATATGGATGCTTGTTAAAGAAGGTTATACACTTTCTCGTGAAATTAATGGCATTAAAACTGAACTTCTTTTTACCAAATTAACTTTTGATGAAAGAGATTTAGCATAACTTAATGCAAAATGCTTGAACTATTTTTTATGTGCTTTGAAATATGAAGATTATATGCGTGTTTTAACTTGTGCAACTGGTAAAGAAATTTGGGTTCTCTGCCTCACCTAGGTTGGTGGAAACGAGGTTTGTAAAGGCTTATCCCCCTTACTATGGGGGCAAAAGGAGAGACACTGAGTTTAGTGCAATACTCAGAGAGTGCCTCTGGGGAGTGGATGTAGGTTAAGCTGACTGAACCACTATAAATTTTTGTGTTCTTTATTATTGCTTCCGCATTTAATTTCTGCACTTTAATTTCTATGGTGAATCTTAGTTTTTGTTTTAAGATTGTGTTTTGATCAAAAGATTTTTTTTGCTTTAATATGAAGATTATATGCGTGTTTTAACTTGTGCAACTGGTAAAGAAATTTGGGATAGATTATGTGTAACTTATGAAGGAACCAATGAAGTTAAACAATCTAGGCTGAATATTTTGTTGCATGACTATGAACTTTTTTGTATGAAACCTTCTGAATCAATTTCTGACATGTATACTAGGTTTACTCAAATTGTTATCACATTGCATGCTTTAGGAAGAGAGCTAACTAATTATAAAAAAGTAAATAAAATTTTGAGATGCTTGCCTTCTTCTTTTGATGCTAAGATCACTTTAATTACTAAATCTAAAGATTTAAATACTTATTATGTTGATAATTTACTTGGATCACTCATTCCTTATGAGCAAGGGGTGAATCAAAGAAATCTTGATGCAGATGAGAAAAAGAAGGAGAAAACTGTGGCACTTAAGGCCAACAACACGGACACTGATTCTTCTAAGTCTAAAAATAATGATGTTGCCTTCATCACTAGGCAATTTAAATGTTTTTTAAGGAAGAACAACAAGTATTATCAGAAGTGGAAAAGAGGTAAGGATAGCAAAAATTATAAAATTTCTTCTAATGTTTTCTGTTTTTAATACAGAAAGCCTGGACATATTAAAGCTGATTGTCCTACACTTAAGGAGCACCCAAGTAAGAAGAAGGGTGAGGAGAAGCCTGAATACTAGAAGGACAAGAAGTAGTGCCAAAAAGCTTTCTAGGTGGATTCTGCATCTAACTCATCTAAGACTGAAATTGAAGAGGAGATAACAAATTTGTGCTTAATGGGTGATCATCTTGGTAAATCTGATTAAGAAGAAGAAAACTCTCATAAAAGGCCTCGAGAGAGCATGTGGTACCAGGACAGCAAATGCTCAAGACATATGACTAGAGATGCTAATCAATTCATTTTGTTGGAGACTAGGACAGGAGGCAAGGTTACTCTTGGAGATAACACCACCAGGAAAGTGGTGGGCTCAGGTATAATCAGAAATTTCAAGAATCTTTTGATTGAAAATATTTTGCTTGTAGATGGACTGAAACACAACTTGCTCAACATCAGTCAGCTTTGCGATAAGGGCTTCATCATAAAATTATTGGCAAACACTTATATTATAAGATTAAATAATAATACTATTTTGCAGGGAAAGCAGACCAACAATGTTTACATACTTGACTTAAATAATATTGAAAGTACTGCTTCATTATACTTAAAAACTATTCCCGATGATTCTTGGTTGTGGCATAAGAGATTATGTCATACTAGTATGAAAACCCTTAGGAGAGTGACCCAGAAAGACCTAGTTAGAGGTGTCCCCAAGCTTAATTTTTTTAAAGACCACCTTTGTGATACCTGCCAACTAGGAAAGCAAGTCCAATCCTATTTCCACTCCATTATGGATATTATCACCTCTAAACCTTTAGAAGTCCTTCACATGGATTTATTTGGACCCATTAGTACTGCCAGCTTAGGGGGAAAAGTCTATGGATTTGTGATTGTTGATGACTACTCGAGGTTAACTTGGATTAAATTTTTATCACATAAGAGTGAGTCTTTTGATGAGTTTAGATCCTTCTCCACTTGGGTTCAGAAAAAGTTAAGTTGTGAGATCTTAACCATCCATAGTAACCATGGGGGAGAGTTTGAAAATGAAAGATTTGGAGACTTTTATGAGGATAAAGGGATTATTCACAACTTCTCAGCTCTTAGGACCCCTCAGTAGAATGGGATAGCTGAAAGGAAGAATAGGACCTTAGTTGAGGCTGCTAGAGCCATGCTTGCTGAGTATTCACTTTCAAAATACTTTTGGGCTGAAGCGATAAACATAGCTTGTTATGTGTTGACTAGGGTGAATGTTAGAGCCAAACTTGATAAGACACCCTATGAGATCCTTAAGGGTAGAACATCCAACCTTTCCCATCTCCATGTGTTTGGTTGTAAGATTTTCATTCATAATAATGGAAAGTCACACTTAGGAAAATTTGACCGAAAATATGATGAAGGAGTGTTCTTAGGTTACTCAAGTGTTGGGAAATCCTTTAGGGTGTTTAATAAAAGGATATTGGTGCTGGAGGAGACTACTCATATAGTGTTTGATGAATATGATCCTATGGAGTTTAGAACTGAGGATGAAGATGGTGTTAGATAGATTTCCAAAGGAGTTGAAAATTTAGAGAAGAGAGTAGAATTATAAATCACTGAAGGAGTAGGAGAGATTACCCAAGGAGTAGAAAATTCAAATATAAAGGAAAGGGTTCATCCTACATACACTTTGCCTAGGGATTAGAGATATTCTTTTAGTCATCCTAAAGAACTGATCTTAGGAGACCCCTCTGAAGGTGTTAGGACTAGACATGGACTTAGGAAGGAAGTGAACCACTCTGTCTTTATCTCAATGACTGAACCCACCAACATTAATCAAGCCTTATCTGATGAGTTTTGGATCTTAGCTATACAAGAGGAATTAAACCAATTTATTAGAAATGATTTTTGGAAGCTTGTAAAATGACCAAAGGGACAAAGTGTAGTTAGAACCAAATGAGTCTTTAAGAATAAGATGAATGATTCTGGTGTGGTGGTTAGGAATAAAGTAAAATTGGTAGCTAAGGGGTACAACCAAATAGAAGGGATTAATTTTGAGGAGACCTTTGCCCTTGTAGCTTGATTAGAAGCCATTAGAGTGCTACTAGCCTTTACTTATTATAAGGGATTTAGGCTTTACTAAATGGATGTGAAGAGTGCCTTTTTAAATGAGGTAATAAAAAAGAATGTGTTTATAGAGCAATCCCTACGTTTTGAGAGCTCCCAATTTTCAAATCATATTTTCAAATTAAAAAAGGTCTTATATGGATTAAAATAAGCACCAAGAGCTTGGTATGAGAGGCTTAGCACATTTTTACTGAAGAGCAAATTTGTTAAGGGAAGTGTAGACACCACCCTTTTTCTGAGAAAAGTAGGAGATGAGTTACTTATTATTCAGATCTATGTTGATGATATACTTTTTGGATCTTCTAATAAAAAGCTATGTGATGATTTTTCTAAAATGATGAGGAATGAGTTTGAGATGAGTATGATGGGAGAGTTGTCCTACTTTTTGGGATTTAGCATAAGATAATTTGATGATATAACCTTTATAAGTCAATCAAAGTATATTAAGGATATCTTGAAGAAATATGAAATGAATAAAGCCAAGCTAATAAATACTTCCATGAATTCTAATATTTAGTTGGATAAAGACTCAAGTGGAAAATCTGTTGATCAAAAGAAGTATAGAGAGATGATTGGATGTTTAATTTACCTGACTGCTAGTTGACCTGATATAATGTTTAGTGATTGTCTCTATGCTAAATTTCAAGCTAATCCTAAAGAATCCCACCTGATTGTAGTTAAGATAATTCATAGATATCTTTTAGGGACCCAAAACTTTGGAATCTGATACTCTAGGCACATCACTTCTTTTGAGATTATTGGATATTCTGATTCTAATTTTTAGGATTTAGGGTGGATAGAAATAGCACTTCTAGAGCTGAAATGATATTTTATACCATGTTTTTATTTTTTGAAAATTTATAATCAATGTTTTATATCTCTTAATCTATTAAAGGGAGAAAATATTGTTGATTATTTCTCTTTCTCTAACCTCTTTTAGTGGTGTAATTTTCTTTTCTAAACAAAAATCTATCTCAAATTAACAACTCGACTTTGCAATTGAGATCTTTTCTACCATACAACAGTAATCTATCTTATATTTATAATGTTCAAAGTCTTTATATTACTTTAAGATTTCTCGTTATTTTTTCATTGCATTTATCATACGATTTTGATTCTATTTTATGGTTTGTTCTTCCTTATATTAGAGAGTGAGTTTTCTTCTCTAATATCTAGAAGATATACTCACAACTAATAATATTTAATAATTTTGAAAATAAATCTGGCTTGCAAAAATAATAAAAAAGTGGCCAATGACGCCAAAACAAAAGATGCGCAATGACGCCAAATTGAAAAATATACACAAAGTGTATCAAAAATAAAAAAATGTGCAAAGTGCTCCATTCAATTGATAAGAGGCATAAAATGAGCCCACTAAAAGCAAGTTTTCTTCTCTTTTCAAACTTTTAAATCTTAGAAAAATTCTTGTATCACTTGAGATTTTTAAAGGCTTGATTTCAAATTTCATAACTGTGACAAATTTACCATGAATCCTTGTTTGCTATGGTAATCTTTCATCCACCTCCAACAAGATTGAAATGAATCAAAGAATATGAATTAAAATCCACAATTATTCAAGTTTTGAATAACTTCCTTTAATTTTTTACAGGATGTCGTTATATGATCAACATCTTCAATGAGTTCACACCCCTTTGGACAGCAGAAATTCTCCTGAATTCTTCTCTGATACAAGAATTCATAAGTAAGTAATGCATTGTTTGACAGCCTCCACCAAAATACTTCAACCCTTGAGCACAATTTAGCTTTTTTAAAATAATTCCATAACATACAAATATGTTTGTGCTTCACAAAATTTCTATAAATCAGTGAGGACATTAAATAACCCAAATGCTAATTGATTAGCTCAAGTTTGTCATTATCATTATCCATATGAATCTCAATCTTAATAATTATTATACAAAGCTCCTCTCCAAAATAATGTTTTAGTTTCATATCATTCCATTCACCATTTGTAATTAAGCAATCCACCGTATCCTCCTCTTCAATTTGAACTGAAACAAATGTAGGCCATGAGCTAAGTTTCCTGTCCAAAATCCAAATGTCCTTCAAGATGTTGATAGAACATCCATTAGTAACTTCCCACTTTACTATGGATTTTAACTCCTTCTTTCCACTAGATAAAATTTTTCAGTAGATGAAGTTACTGGTACATTCTCATAATCATCCAGCCATTTTCCATATTTTTGGTTTAACATTTGAAAAAGCAAAGATTCATTATCCTGAATAACTCTCCAAGCTAACTTAGCTCTTAAAGCATTCACATTATCTACACAAGATCAGATACCTCTTCCTCATTGATCCAATGGTTTGCATAATTTTCTCCAGCTTACATAATGCAAACCCAACTCCCCATCTTGCTTGTTCCAGATAAATTGACAGCAAAGTCTTTCAATTTCTCTTAGAATGCTTTTAGGAACTAATGAATAGGTGCAATAGAAATTTGAGATAGAGATCAATGATGTTTTAATCAATAACATTTTACCTGCCAAAGAAAGAAGTTTTCTTCCCCACACCACCGTAAGCTTCAAACCTTTCTCCATAATAAAATAAAAATCTGCTGCTTTTAATCTCCTCAAAGCCAATTTAACTCCCAGATACAGGAATTCTTTAACCACTTTGAAGTTAATGACTCTTTCAACAGCTTTCCTCCTCCTCCTTTCAACATGTCTAAAATAGATTCTTTAACTTCTCTGATTTCTTTAAGACTAGCATGAGAGAAGATTATGATGTCATTAGCATATAAAAGGTGTGATATCTTTGGAAAATTCATTCCAATCTGGATACTTGTAGCTAACTTATTAATATTGAACCGGTTAGTGAATAGCTGATCACATAAAATGAATAGATAGGGTGATAAAGGACACCCTTGTCTAAATCCACTCTCCACATGAATCCAGGTAGACATACAACCATTAATAAGCAAAGAGAATTTAGGAAATACAACACATTCCATGATAAATCTAGAGAAGATCTCCAAAAAACCAAAGTATTTTAGAACACCTTCAAGAGTATTCCAACTCATGCTATCATAGGCATGTTCCAAATCAACTTTAATAGAAACTAAACCTTTTAAAGCTAGAAGTTTTGAATTTTTGAAAAATATCCTGAGCCAGTAGAATATGATCCCCTATAGCTCTTCCATTTATAAAAATAGCTTGCTTCACAATCACCACTTTTTGAATCATGATCTTCATTCTATTCAATAAAATTCTAGCAATCACCTTATAAATAGACCTACATAAACTGATAGGTCTATAATGGCTTGGTAATGTGGGAACCACTACTTTTGGAATGAGAACCAAAAGAGTCTCTTTCCATTCAACATTAAATACTCCCTCTTTAAAGAACTAATTAATTTCATTCCAACAATCATATTTGATTGTTTTCCAATAATGCTTCATGAAGGAATAGGTGATTCCTTCATTCCTAGGTGCAATGCTGTCATTTGTATTAAATACCACATTTTCCAGTTCTTCCATGGTTAGATCTCTGATTAAATTTCTTCTATCTTCCTCATCAATCGTACTACTGGGACAAGGCCATCCATCCAGAATACCCTCTCTTATATTCCATTTTCTGCTGAAAAAATTTAGAAAGACTTCTGAAATGAGCTTCTGATCCTCAATGACGGATCCTTCTTCATAAGAAATTTTATAAATATGGTTAGAGTTCTTCCCAGCTAAAGAAAACGAATGAAAAAAAAATGGAATTAGAGTCAATTCCCTTCATCCACCTTATCTTTGATCTTTACTTCCACCAAGTGTTCATCCTTGCCAAAACAGAATTCAAACTCCCAACATGAGATTGAAGAATGAAGGCTTCCTCCTCTATCAGCCATCCAGACTCCGCCTCCTTTGTTTGTAAATCTAGAATTTTGGACTTCAGAGATATTTTTTTGATGTTCAAATTGTTTGAATTTCGCTCTACTCCAATAAAATAGAGCTTTTATTGTTCTACGGAATTTCACATTCAACACCTGAGCATTATCTCCAGTAGTCTTCTTGGACCAAGCCGCTTTAACTACTCCAATTGATGCTGGATATGAAGTCCAAACCTCCTCAAATCTTATAATTTTATCAGCTGTAAAATTAATATGCAAAAAAACTCAATATGATAGGACAATGGTCTGATGCAACCCTTGTCAAATGTCTCACCAACATCTGATTGCACTATAAAGCCGTTGGATTCACATAGCATATGTCCAACCTCTCGAAGATTCTAGCATTGCCTTTTTTGTTATTACACCAAGTGAATATTGGTCCAACAATGTTGACTTCATGAAGGTCACATCTTGATAAAAAAGAGCTCATTTCTCTAGCTCCCTAAGAGAACCGAAAAGGTCTTCCACCTCTTTTATCTTCATTTGCCAAAATGTAATTAAAATCACCCCCAACAATTACAGGATTTCTGTTAGAGAAAAACTCTTCCAGATTATCCCATAAAATTCTTCTATGAACCACTTCTCTACCACCATAAACCGTGGCAATTTTCCACCTCCCCATCTTCATGACTTCTAGATCACCAATGATAGCTTGATTAGAAGCAAATAAGCATTTAAAAGAAGCTTGCCTAAACTTCCATAAAATCAAAATCCCACCAGATAAACCAACAACAGAGAACTGAAAAAATTCCCATTCATCCCTAATTAGGCTGTAAATATTAGTGTTACTGAAATTAGAGACGTCGGTTTCCAAAATCCCCACAAAAAACACATTATTCTCTTTCACCATCTCCTTCAAGTATAGAGAAGCCTCTTTTTTCTTGGCTCCTCTACAATTCCAAAACATAATTGAGGCCATTTAAGGGACCAAAAGGGAAGAGCTTCCCTTTTTTCCTTCAATTCATTTTCCATTTTCCTTCCTCTTGGAAATAGCTTAATAGGTCCAAGACTTTTAAGTTCTTTATCAAGCTTAACTTTAATGTTAGAATTCCCAGATTCACTGAATTCTTCATTCTCATTACCATCACAGTTCTTAGGAGAACCGACTTTATTAATCACCTTTTAAATAGATAAAGGCTTGATAAATTGTTTCTCACCATTTCCTTCACTACTCTCTGCTCCAGGTTTAACATTCATACCCATTTGTAAAACATTTTCCTCCATCAGATTAGTGAGAACAAAGAATTTATTTGTATTTGGTATGTCTTGGACTTCAATAAATGGGTTGGGTTCGGGTTTCAAATTTTGGCCCGATTGTAAATTCCTCCAGGTTCAACATTTTCCAGAGCATTTTCTTTGTCCTGTTCTGAGGCAACAAGATCCGATAGCCTATTTGTTTCCATATATCCAACATTATCACGAATCTTCTTTCTAAATACTTGTTTGTTCCCCTGATTCAAATTGAACTTGTTTGAATTATTGTCTACAACTATATTCTTCCCATGAAAGCCAATCCCATTAAAATTCTTTCTTCCATATCTGACATGGATCCAAGGTCCATATCCACTATCATCAACTGAACAAGCTTCAAACACTTTATCTTTGATTGGAATAACATAAGGATCCTTCACAGTATGTTCATTAGCATCTGCACTTTTTGATGATGACTTCATAGCAACCTTCTCATGGAAATTAGTTTGGTCATGCCCAATTTTACCACAACCAAAACAAATATTTGGCACCTTCTCATATTCAACTTTTTGATAAACTTTACCAGAATTTCCTTCTACCCAAACTCCAAGTGGAAGAGATTCTTCAAGTTTTATGTGAACACAAATCCTTGCAAACTCTCGTCTCCCCCATTAAATCATATTTTTTTCTAGAAAATAAGGTTTACTAACCTTTGAGGTAATCCTACAAACATTCATAGGATCCCAACAGTGAAGAGGTAAGTTCGGCATTCTTATCCAAACTGGTGCAGTCAGGCCTTTCAACGAATTGGGAGAGAAAGATTGGCTCCATCTATCCACTCTAATAATGTTGTCCTTCACGTACCAGGGTCCATTAGCGAGAACCGATTCCACAGCTTCCTCATCTTCAAATAAACACAAGCACCATCCATTACCAAGCCAAGTCAGCTTAAATTTTCCCATTTGAGACCACTGTATCCTCAGTTCATTATTTACCATAAATGAAGAGACATTCCCTCCAAATGCTTTAACCACTAAAGCCTTTTGCAAAGTTTTTGTATTTTCCACAACTTTTTCTTCATACAGCTGAATTGCTGATCCATCTTTAGAAATATAGCTTCCAAAATTCCAATCAGAATCAGAAATCCTTTTATGGGATTTCTTTTGCCAAGCATTGATCAGAATGTTCCCATATTGCTCCTTAGATGAACCAGCTTCTTCATTATTCAAATTACCAGTTCCTCTTACAACCGAATCACACATTAAGACCTTATTCAAATCATTCTCCTCAGTGTTGATTTGATTCTCAACAAATTTATTATTTGAGTTGTTTGTAACTGTTTCCTCCTAAATTCTAGCATCTTTCAAACCATCTTCCTTTGATTCTGTCAACACAGTCGAGGCGAACTTATTCAATTTAAGCAACTTTGGATCTTCTGAGATAGAAATTCCTTTACATTTGCCTGCAACTGGTAAAGGTTTTATTTCCATCCTTCCTCCTTCAATGATCGTCAAAGGTTTAGCATTCGATGAAATCCTAGCTCCATTATTCACAGCCCTTGGGTTGATTCCATAATTTGTATTACCAAATACCAGAGGAGAATTGTTATTGAAAATTTGTTTTTGAATTTTCGTAGTAGATCTTCTAACTCCATTTGAATAATCACCAGCTAACCTCCGCCTCTTCACCGCCAAAAGATTTTTTTAAAATCGTCTTCTCTCGCTACAAATTTCATCACTATTAGATGTGCATTTTAATTTCTAAAATTAATCTAAATGTTCTAGACAAATGTCCTAAATTATTGCCAAAATTCTCTAAAAAAATGTCCTAAATTATTGTCCTTAGGTGTCACTAAGTTGTGTAGGATTGAAATCAGCATCTTGCTAACCGTTGGACAAATATATATGAATATATATAGAATCACAATCAAGTTTTTAAAACTAGGAGAGCATAAGGTAAGCACAAGTGCATCCTAAACATGCATATTAAGAGATAGTAAACATAAAGGGTAACATGATTTGCGAATAATTGGAATATAATTCTTCACAAATCCTTCCCCATCAAATTTATTTAATTAAGCTTAACTTTTCATTAAAACTCCATGACTCTATTTAATATATATATTTTTAATATTATTTTTATATGTATATATGTATATGTATATATATATATATATAGATTTAATTAAAGATGTATTGAAACAAGATTTTGAATTTGAAAATTATTTAGTTAATATTAATTAAATATAAATTATCTATTAAAATATTCAACTTATTTATAATATTTAAGGATAATATTTTATATTCAATTAATTTTTAAATAATATTAGTGAATATTTAAAATGGAAATTTAATTTTTTAAAATATTTAAGTTAATATTAAATTAAATTTTAGTTAAATAATTAAAATTTAAATATTTTAAAATTTTTTCAAATATATTTAATATTTTAAAACAATTTTAATTTTAAATTAAAGGATTTAAATTTCTTAAAATGTTGATATATTACATTTATTTTTTGGTTTATAGATTAAAATTTTATATTCTTTTAAAAACATTGGGGCTTGAAAATGATTTAAATTAGTTGGAAACAAAATTAATGATTCTGGCGATGCTGCGGTGCCGTCGAAGGAGACATGGAGTGTCTAGATTGGCGGGGGAAAAAATGTGCAGTGATGACCAATCATTGGAAAAAATTGTGCCGCCACGTAATCTTTACGATATGATTGACAAGGTGGCGGTCCCGACACGCTTTTCGCTAATTAGAGTCAACTCACATGTTTTATCATTTTCTATAGCATGATTTGAAACAAATCGTAAAGATCATGCCAAACTGAGATATTAACTACGGGATCAGATTTTTGAGGTTAATAAAGGCTGCAAAATGGCAAGTTCTCGACTGTTGATCCAAAAATCAAAAATCAAGATTTTGTACACTAAGGCCTTATGTAAAACTAAAGGCCTAGTTAAAAAAATGGTTTAAACTCGAGATTTACTTGATCGATTTCAATAAAATTTTAAACATAAAACTAGTGAATGAATAAAAATCATGGGGTTATAATTTCATGGTTTAAAAATCACTTACTGAAAAGTTAAAAACCTCTAAGTGTTTCTACTTATGATTAATGTTTTTGAGAGATCTAACCATTTAATTTTTGGAAATTTTTGTTCTGTTGAGCTTGTAGATTGTCCATGCTACTTTTTGCTATTAAACCAGCAGTCTGAAATGCACTAGATCTAGAGTTCTTGACCAGGGATGGACTAGTGGTCAAGGTATTGTAGGTGAGATTCTAAGGGCGTGGTTTAGCTCAGGGTAGGTTGAGGGACTATTGGAGAGCTCAGATGAAATGAGATTGGAGTTTGGGGTTGCATGAGAACTGAGAGAATGTTTGATGAGGAGTATGGTTTGATTTGGTGCTTTTGTTCTATTCAAAATCTTTATGAAATTATGTACGACCCTAATAGACTTATAAACTCCCTTGATGCATGTTAGTTGTCCCAAGGGTCATTGGGAGCATAATGAATCAAGAATAATAGGAGATCCTTTGTGTAAAGTTTCATATGTCCTTTTTATCACATGGGGAGCATTAGGGCTGCTTCAGACCTAATCTAGCTATTAGGATTATCTTAAGAATATTCTAGAAATCATTTGAAATAGGTGGGGTTGATTTGGAATGGGGGAATAGTGGTTTGAGCTAGTTTGACCATCTTTGTCACATTCTAAAGTTAAATTTGATTATTTGACTAGTTGATTATTTGACTAGTCAACTAGTCAAACCATGTTCAGGGGAGTCTAGGGAGGTTTAATGAATATATGGGATGATTTGGTAAGAGCTTAAAGTGATGGATCTAATGCTTGATGGTGGAGTTGACCAGTTAAGAGGATTTTGATGTTATATTGACTGGGTTTAACCAGTAAATGGATCCAAATTTATGAGGTGGACTTCAAAGCAGTATGTGCTTGTTATTTGGATGGGTTTTCAAAGTCCTAAGAGATTAGGTTTGATGCAAGAGGAAATAGATCCATGAATGATGAGGGTTGACTACAAATTATGGATTGACCAAGTTAAAACCCCCATGATGTGACTCAAGTTAGGTTTAGGGAGGGTTAAAGTATGCATTGGAATGAATTGAAGGGTTTGGAGGTTTATTTTGATTAGATTCAAGGGATTAAACCAAGTTAACTGGAGTTTAACAAACATGGGTCTAGTTGACCATGTCAACTAATAAATAGTTCAAGGGTCCAATCAAGTCTGATCACTAGGGGAACTGATCACAAGTATTTGATAAAGTTTTGAATGCATTTGAGGCTTGATTCAAAGTTAGAAAGTTTAAAGATTGATTTGATCAATCAGGTTAACCAAGGGTCTAAGTTCGGACTCAATAGTTTTGGTCTGATATTTGGATTCTAGGGGAGGTGATTTCCTGGGTTAGAAAGATCATTTCAAGTAAATTGACTATTTGAACCCTTAGGAGTTATTAGGTCAACCTTGGTTGACTTGGTCAACCAGGTTTACCATAGTCATAATTTGGGTCTAACAGGTTTGAAATAATATTTGGAGACTAGTAGAGGTGGTCTAATTATCGAAATCCATCATTTAAGTGAAAACGACCTATTGGGCCCTTCAGGGGTATTTAGGTCAACCAGGTTAACCCAAGATATGGGTTTTAATCTTATGCACTCATAATGATATTTAGGATACATTGGAGGAGGTTTTAGGGTTTGATTTGACTGGACCATGTTGAAGTTTGGAGAGAATTTCAAAATTATCCATAAGGGGCATTTTGGTCATTTTGACCGATGGTCAATTGGGGATAAAGTGGGTCCACAAAAATGTAGTTTTTTGCTCAAGATATCATGATCAAGGGTCTTGATATGGTTAGAGGCTTTGGAGAAGGCTCTAAGGTTAAATTCCACTAGATGGCAAGTCTAGTGGCACATGCCATAAATATTTGAAGGTTTTACAACCTTTTGATTTTAGTTTAGTTTATGGGGCTAGAGGTCTTAGAATGAGCTCAAATTTAGAGAGTAGATCCTAGGGATATTTCTAATCAATATAATATTCATATATTATAAATTTATGGTCATTTGACTAGAGTTTGAAATGTTTCAAAAATCACTTAAAAAGGTTTTTCAAGATGGGTTTGATTTGGATTCTAGATTTATATGCCATAATTTGAATTATCCAATTCATTTACAATAATTTGAATGATCGTTAATGACTGGGATGGGATTTAAGTTTAAAAGGAAGTGTGATTAATTTAAACCTGGATTGAATGAAGGTCACGATTGACTTGAAATTTGAATAAGCTTGAAATCTAAATTGACTTGAAATATTAATAAGTATGGATATTTGGATTCACTTGTAGTATGGATGAACTTGAATTTGGATTGATTTGAGGTTTGGATTGGTCTGGTGTCTGGATTGATCTAGAGTCTAGGTTGATTTAGGGTCTAGATTGATCATAAGGTCTCAATTAATCTGGAGCTTGAATAGGTTGAGTCCTAAATTAAAATCTATATGGTTTACACCTAGAGCTTTTTCAACCATCAGATTGATGGGTAGAAATTTTGATAGGATGTTGTGAGCTCATACAAAAATGAGGTCAACAGTGGCACTATAATGTTGCGTGATTTGGAACCATAGCCCTTTTATCAATTTCACCTTGTTCAGCCTTTTTTTGTAAATTTGTGTAAAAATATCAACTAAAAAAACATTTTAAAGAATGTATGCAAGAAAAATTAACATAATTTTCACTTAACAAATTTTCCCTCAGATTAAGCTATTAATTGTTGTCGAACAATTTCAATACACTTATGATTAAATCATCTTAACATTGTGAAATTCTTGTTATAAAGATTAAAATTAAAAGAATGCTTCATTTCAAGGTATGAATTCTAAAAAGCCAAAGTTGACAATCTTAATTTATCAAATCATTAACAAATATCCTAATTAACCATTTTAATTAATATTCACACTAAGCTCATGTTCTACATGTATTTGTTCATTTATTGACCTATTAATTAGGTTGAATAATTTAGAAAATTTTCATACTTTAGTTAACTTTGTAATTTAGTTACAAATATTGGTATGAATTAGAATGCGTATAGTTTCCTTTTAAAATTTAATCTTAGGTCCTTAGAACTTTTACTTCTCAGGTACCAATTTTTAATATTCCAATATTCATTTTCAATTTCCCTTTTCTTCTTTTTCTCTTTTGCTTTTACTTTTTGGAAGTACTTTAGTAATAATGTTAAATACTTGATTGCTCTTTCTCTTTAAGTATTCTAGACTTAATTTAATTAAGGTTGGTTGCAAGGATTCACAATGCAATACATATAGTTTTATAACAAATTTAAAAATTAATGTAGTCATTATCTTATAATAAATTTAGTCAATCAAGAAAAAACTAGCACAGGTTCTGTCAAGTGTTCTAGTAGTTTAATTTAGTATGATTAAATAACTTAAATAATTTTGTTAGCTGTAATTAAGTATTTATTAATATTAAATTTTTCCTTCTACTTATTCAATGAATCACATGAAGTGTTATATTTTTCTTGTTTTGTTCAATTTATTTTGTAATTTTTATAGTAGTTAAATGAATAATCAATAAAAGTAAAGAGTGATGCTTTAATAGTTCATGAAAGTAATGGCAATGTAAGTGATCATAAAGGTAAAGCTATAACTAGTAATAATTGAGTCATTAAGAATACTCCTAAAGCATCTCAAAATAAGTTGAAGCTCTCTAAAGAGGTGAAGATGATGGTCCAATCAGGGGTAGTCAGAGAACTATGAAAGGTGAAGGAGGTATTAAAATGGTTGGGGCCTGTTCCCCATTCCATCTTTAATGTCTTCAGTATTTTTTTGGAATTATAAGGGAGCTAAGAAAAAAGATGCTTCCCACTATTTAAAGAGTTTGATTTTAAAGAATGATGTTTTTTTTTATTAGGATAATGGAAACTAAACTTGAAAATTTGGATAAAGATGGAGTTAAAAGAATGATTGGGATTTCTTCTATTTTGCTGCTAGTGGAATTCTTGGAGGTATTCTAACTCTTTGGAAATATAGGATTTCTTCCTTCTCTGTGTTGTATTCTTCCAGCAAATGTATTGTTGGGAACATGATCTCTCCTTTGGGTCATTCTGCGAAGGTGTATATTGTTTATGCTAACAAAGATCTTTATGAAAGAAGGAAATTATGGAAAATGATAGAGGATAATACCAGAAGTTCCGAGCCATGTATCATAGGGTGGGGGACTTTAATTTCTTACTATCTAAGCAAAAAAGAAAAAGGTGGGAAAAGATTTATGTTTTCACAAGGTCCTCAAGAGATGAAAGAATTCATGACCATAACTGACTCCCATGACATTAGGATAATTGGCCCCAAATATAATTGGTGCAACAATAAAGATGGACTCACTCGTATATTGGAGAGACTTGATAGAGTTTGTTTAAACTATAAATCCCTGTTGGATATTCCTTTTTGCAGTAATAAAACATCTCCCAAGAGTTTCTTTTGATTACTGTCCACTACTACTTTAATTAACTAATTCTAAACAAGATAAGCATAGATAAATTAGATTTGAGAATATCTGGTGTTCTTATGTTGCTTCGAGGGGTATCATTGCTAAAGCTTGGAGGAAGAAAGATCATGGAGCAGCTGCAGAGGTCCTTAAAAGGAAGATAAATATATCTCTAAAAAACATATAATTTTGGAGTCAAAACAAATTGAAAGAATTTACCATTATGAAGCAAGAACTACAAAATGATATTTTGCAGTTACAAGAAGAGGAGGCTAAAGTAGATGCGTTGAGTTCTGAAAGTCTGCTCAAACTCAAGATAAAAGTGCACGAACTTAATGTCACACTTATTAGAATTGTAACATGGTGGCGTTAGTGATCGTAGGCCCAATGGATGGAAGAAGGTGAAAAAAACTCACAATTTTTTCATACTTATGCTATAGCTATAAGAAACAACAACTCAATCAATCAGCTATCATTTTCTAATGGCACAGTACAAATAGATCCATAAGTCATTCATACATCTTTTGAAAATTTCTTCTCAAAAAATGGAGTAAATGCAAAAGTGAATTATCCAATTGGTCTTCCTTTGACTTGGAAGATCACTTAAATGAGGAGATGAAGAAATAATTGAGTACATAATTTACAAAAGAAGATATGTACTCTATTATTATGAAAATGAACAACAATAAGTTACCGGGTACAAACGGGGCCAATGCATGTTTTTTCAAATCATATTGGAGTATAGTAAAGAATGAAACATGGAATGATATTAAAGATTTCTTTATTTCAGGTATCATGCCTGATTATTGGAAGGAGACGACGGTGGTGCTAATTCCTAAAGTCCTGAACACTTCTGAATGTTTTAAATTCAAACCTATATGCTTATGTCAGACCATTTACGTAATAGCTTCAGGTATGATTCAAAGCAAATTAAGGAGTTGTCTTCCTAATATTATTTCTAAATATCAAGGAGCATTTTTTCCTGGAAGAAGTGTATCTAATAGCTGCCTACTAGCTCAAGAGATTTTAAACAAAATGAAATTTTCTGTTGCAAAACTGGAATGTATGCTTTTGAAACTTGACATGGAACAAGCCTATGATAGCATGAGCTGGGAAACTTTGAATCAAATTATGAAGCTTATGGGGTTTTCAGATAAGATTATAGATCTAATGATGCAATGTGTTTGCTATCCTAAATTTTCTATTAAGATCAATAGGAGGATGACAAAGTGGATAACAACATAGTGTTGATTTAGGCAGGGCTTCCTGCTATCTCCATGCTTATTTATTATGTGCTCTTAACTACTATCCAAAGAATTACAAGTGAATTCTAATAAGTTGGGTATTAGATTAGCTGCTAATGTTGAGAAAGTAACCCATCTTATTTACATTGTTGATGTACTAGTTGTAGCTGAGGCCTCTAGACTTAATGCAATTCTTTTGAAGCAAATCTTTAAGGAGTATTGTGATTGGACTGGACAACATATAAATTCACAAAGTTAATGGTTCTATATGGTAAAATTGTTTCAAAGAAGAGGAGAAGAAGATTAAATAAACTTATTGGACTAAATCTAGTTATTGAAATTAATTATCTGGGTGGGAAGATGGCATTAAGGAGAATGAAAGCTACCGATTACCATTCTGTAATAGATAAAGCAATGGAGAGGCTAAAATCTTGGGGTGTTCTCTCCTTATCACTACCAGGAAGAATTTTGTTAATCAAAATAGCATTTTCATCTATCCTCTCATACTTAATGGCTCATTCTTTAATACCAAAAAGTGTTCTGATGTCAATGGACAGAATTTGCATAATTTTTTATGGCATAATGAGAATGGAAGATAAGGCTTGCATTATATATCATGGACTACACTGTTCTCTTCCATAAATTCTAGGGGTTCGACATTCAAGGAGAAATAGAAAGAGAAGGTCCGCTCAAATCGCGTCTAGCATGGAACTTTATATAGAATAAAAATTTACTTATTAATATAGTATTGAAGGTAAAGTATGGTGATGGAAATTGGGAAGAAGAAATTAAGAGGAATTCCTTATCCTTCATAGTGTATAATTAAGGATAGAGCATGCTATTTGAAGCCTATTATAAGATGGTAGGTTTATTCAGGCACAAAATAGACATTACAAATGTTGTTTGGCTGCTAGACAAGTTTAAACATGTAGCTTGTGACCTATAATTTAAATGAAATTCAAGGTAAAAACATCTCCTTCCTAATTGATGAAGAAAGAAGATGGGACAGGGAGCCTTAAAGACTCATTTCTTTGAAGGAATGGAAATCTTGATTTTTCATAGTCCAATTGGAACAGGTGTTGAAGAAGATAAACGTGAATTAATTATATCTAATTCAGGAAGAATGATTACATCAACATCTTATGAAGCTCATTATCAAATTCAAGAAGGAAATCAGAGAGATCTGAAATGGATGAAAAAACTTAGAGTTCCTCAAAGGGAGTTCTTATTTTGGTGGATATTATTTAATGATGCACTGTCTATTAATGCATACTTGATTTATAGGAAACTATAGTGCAATATTACTTATACTAGAAGATGTGAAGTTCCTGATGATATGGAGCATATTTCAAAACGTTGCTTTAAACTCTTAGCAATATTCTATATACTGAGGCAATGGGGTATAAATGTTCCAGAATTTCAAATTATGGATCAATGCTTTTAGGGACTAAAGACCGTAAGATGAATGAATCATGGTCTTGCCAGAATTTACATTGCGGCTATTTATCACAATTGGAGAGTCATAAATATGGAGAATCAGGGAATATTTGTTCCTTTATCATCATCTATAGCTGCAAAAGTCTTATTTAACTATTCATATTTGCATTCATTACCAATCCAGATGAATTGGGATATCAATCAACTGTCTATGTTGTCTAGCGCTTGGTGTCCCCCACCTGATGGTTGGATTAAATTGAATGTTGATGCGGCGGTGTTGCAATCCAATTTGGTAGGTATTATTGGTGTTTTAAGAGACCATAAAGGAAGAATGCTATGTGCTTATGGAAAGAAATTAATTCAATGGGATATTTCTCTTTTGGAATTGAAGGCTATTTTTAATTTTGAAAAGTCTATTCTAGAGTGGTTGCTTACAAATAAAGGATTAATAATAGAAGGTGACAATGTAAATTCCATGAAGAAGCTTCAAATTTTCATAAAGGTGACTCCGGATAAGATCAATAAAGCTCGAAGGCTGGACCTCATTTTTTAGAATTTTTTAAGAATATTATATTTCAATTAGTTCCTAGAGAATGTAATAAGGTGGCAGATTATTGTTCACATCTTACCATATTAGGTGATTTTTATTGGGATGCTTTTTTAGACAGTGAACTTCCTTCAAGCTTTAGACTTGATCAGGAAGGATTGTGATAGTTTTCTTTTTTGTTAGTCATTTGTGATTTGCTTTTTCAGTTTTAATGCAATCTACTTAGTTTAAAAGAAATGAATAATCAATAAGTGCAATTGAAATAAATATTAGATGTAGTCAATAATTTAAGCATGGTAAAATTTAATAAACAATCAACTAACACATATGAAATCAATGTTCAACTATAACATAAAATAAAACTACTAAAAACACCTTTTAAACCATAATATACAGTCATTAAAAAATTAACAAACTATCATCTAAACATACCAAAACAAAAATAATGTTATACAAAGTAAAAAATAACATAATTGGTTTGACTCCTAAATACTTCTATATTTTCAGTCTTCAGCCAGACTATATAAAGATTTTTATTTTGGGTGTGCTAAATCATTAATACTGCTAAATTGAAAGGCTTTATAATGCTCATTTTCTTTCTTCTTATGATTAATTTTGGTGGTACTAGGAAAATATCTTTAGGGTCTACTATTAAATGAACTGACTAACTACCCTAATTTAGTTTTCAAGTTTTAAATAGCAACAACCTTGCTCCATAATTAGGCTCTCATTTGCAATACTAATTCTTCCAAAGACGATTTCTTATCCTTTGGCTACATATTAGAATTGATACCTGGGAGAACATTAGGCCTAGAATTTACAAATTATTGGCGTGGAGGGTGCCATGATCATGCAAAGTTGAGTTGATTTACATTTCACTCAATGCTCGTGTTGGCTCAAGGTCCAAAACATTGAAATAGCCTCAATCCTAAAAAATAAAAATCCACCTCTATTCTCATATAAATATTGCATAAACATATTATTATAGCTTAGAATGTATGATAGAACAGAGTCCAAAAATTTAGAAATTTAAAATAAATCTCATTCTTGCCACAACAAAATATTATAGTTACATGTTCCTTATAGCTTAATATGTCTGGTAGAACTTGGACCATAATTTCACATACAATTTTTTTTTGAAATTTAAGAGAAATCAAATTGGGAAAAGTTTGCAATTAATTGCAAATGTTATGCCTTTGCGGATGATTTTATCAAAGAATAATATATTTGTTCCTCTCAATGAAATTTTACCTCTATTTTCTTCAATTCATGATAGAAAGTGGGTTGTGATTGACTCCTCTAACCACTAAGAAAATGCGGCCTTTAATTATCAATGATAATAAGAAAAGTATGTTCCCACCCTCCCTCCACTTGTGTGGATTAATGTCTTATGTTGATGATATATTTAATCTCATTTTAGAAACTTTAAAGCATGAAAGTTTGATTCATTTTGCAAAATTTCTTGTAATCATCCAAGTTGAATTCAAATGTATTTTCAAATTTTATATTAGACCATATTAATACTTTTTAACCTTACGGAGGTTTAATTACTATTTGATGTGATGAATTTTGGATATTTTTCATACTTTTGAATTAAAATCCATGTCAAACTAAAACTAGAGATAGAAATGAAAGTCTTCTTCAAATTTTTATCATTATATATCTCATAGACTTTTTTCAAGTTAACACATCTATTACTTAAATATCTCAATCAAGTTATTTATTCCTACCCTAGGAAAAGGTCTGATTTGTAGATCTATCCACCTTACATAAAAGGATTAATTATTGAAAAGTCCATATAGGTTGTTAGACCTACGTAATTGTCCCAAGGCTAACCAAGAGGAGGGGTAAATACATAATTTAAAAAATTCCCTATTGAATTTTAATAGAAAATCAATTTAATAATTTTCACAATTTTATTATCTTTTTGAAATAAGCTTTTCAACCAAGAAAATAAAATGCTCAAAAATAAATTATAGAAATGAAAAGAACACAAAGATTTATAGTGGTTCGGGCCAACAAGACCTACATCCATTTCCTGAAGACTCCCTCTTCAGGTATTGCACTATTACTAAAGTGACTCTCCTTTTGCCCCCATAGCAATGCGGAGAAGCCTTTACAAATTTCTTATCTTCCTCCAATCCCTGGTACGACATAGCACTATTTTTTTTTAACACCCTCCAAGTGTCAGAATAGTACCGTCATCCTTTCACACCCTCCAAGTGTCGGCAGATTATTGTCATCTTTTCACACCCTCTAAGTGTCGGTAAAGTATCATCATCCTTTCACAATCTTCAAGTGTCGGCAGAGTACCATCGTCCATTTACACCCTTCAAGTGTTGGCAGAGTACTGTCATCCTTTCACACTCTCTAACTATCGATAGAGTATCAGATCTTCTCCAAAGATCTTCTCTCTAGCAACCAGAAAGAAAAAGGAAGAGAAGTAACACAAAAAACAAAAGAGATTCTCACCTTTGAGTAACCTTGTGAATCCTTCACACTCCATTTGTAAGAATTCTCTCTCAAGCACTCTCCCAAATCACCCTTTCACTTGCTCTCTAAGAAATCCTAAAGACCAGATTCATCCAAGTCAATTTTTAAGGACCTTTTAAATGAAAGACATGAAAAACTATCTTAAAATTAAAAATTATAATTTTGAGCATATACGATCGTACATTATGATCGATAATTGTACGTACAAACAGTTTTAAAAATTACTCATATGAACCTGTATAAACTATTTTCATACATGATAATCATCTAGTACGAACCATTTTTTTCTGTACGAACTGTTCAAAAAAATTTCCGATTTGTTGGGACAAAAAGATACCCCACAATTTCATACTCTGGACATCATTTGTACGAACATGAGATAGTACAGTAAGATCAATTAAGAAAAAAATAGATAATCATTGAGATAGAAAGAGACCCAATCTTTTCATACTCTGGATGTTGTATGTATGAAGGTTACTTCGTACAGTATAATCAGTTCAAAAAAAATTTGATGATCGTCGGGACAAACATCTAATTATCTATTTTATACTCTAGACAACGTCTATACGAAGGGCTCTTCGTACAGTATGATTAGTACTTACAAATTTTTTTTCCCAAAGTTCGTTTAACAACTCATTGGAGGAAATAACTAAATAAATTGTCCCGTATAAATTTAAATTGAACAGTACAAATAGTTTAAAAAATCACAAATTTTTAACACTCCCCAGTGTGTGTGTGTGCATGGTAACCCAATTGCTATCACACTCTCTCAATCTCAATAAAATTGAAAAATACATACTCTATTTATTATGAATTTTAATCTAATCTAATTTGAAGTCTTCAATAGTCTGCAGTATGATTTCTATGAAATGTTAGTACACAAAAACAATAAAAGCAATATATCTAATATATGTTAGGAGAAATAATAATTAAAATAATAATATTTGGAATCATCAAAAACACACAAGATATAAAAATACATAATACATTTATAATGAACCCTAATCTAATCTGATTTGAAGTTTTCAATAATTTGGAGTATAATTTTCCTTAAATGTTAGTACACATAAACAACAAAAGTGAAATATCTAATATATGCTAGGATAAACAATAATCAAAATAAAAATATTTGGAATCATAAAAAATACACATGATATAAAAAATATTGTTATGAAAACTAAGCTGCAATAGTCTCCCACTTTTTTATGATGATAAAATAATTATTGTTTGATTTGACATTTAAACCTTAAATTTCTCCTTTGCTCCCCCTAAATGAATGAACATATTTGAATAGGGATTCCCATGAAGATCAAGGAACTAAAAACTTAAAAAAGTAAAAGACACGAACACAAAATACAAACACAAAGAATACAAAACAAAAAACACCAAAAATTACAAAAATAAATAAAATTATTACTCCTCCTTTTGACAACTACCAAAAGGGAAGTAGAATTTGAAATGAAAGATGTCAAATGATAAACCAAAAGAATTGACCTTGAAAATTGTTTTAAAATAATTGCAATAACAATATTAATTTTATAAGAGTAAAAAGAAAATTTCAAAATTTAAAATCAAAGAACAACTAAAATAAGAAAAGTTAATCAATGTCATGATTCATCCTAGATAATTTAAATAAAGATTATTATTACAAAAATGTTGAAATGAAGATTAGTTAACTTTAATTTCAATATAGAATATAATTGAAAGTTAGAATGATTTGAATTAGAGATTAAATGATAGTGGAAAGAACATAATAAAGAAAAATTCAATTGGCGATATTGGGTATCTTTTCCAATATTATGGCACACTTTGTGCATCTTTTTCTATCTAGGCTAATTTTATGACTCTTTTCACTTTGTGAACCATTGCACAATCTTTTGATTTTTGCACACATTGTGAATTTATTTTTATATACTATTTGGGTCTTTCCAAAATCAGTAATCTAAAAACAAATTTATTTAATAACAAAAATAAGCATGTTGAAAAGAATTAAAAATATAAGACATTAATATTGCAATAATGATATTCTAATTATGTTTACCTAAAAGAACTTGATATTGATATTCTTAACTAAATCTAGTTATAATTTAATTTAATTTTTTAAAAAATTAGATTTCTTAATGAAATTAATTTTGTAATGGAAAATTTATTTTATAGCAATTTTTTAGATCAATTACAAAAGGTTTTTTGTATAGGCATACGAATATTTCAAAAAAAAAAGAAAAATTAGAAACAAATACAAGTTCCCAAAACATGACATTTTTCATTAATATCAAAAAGATTTAATACATTTAATATAATAATATCAATTTAAAATAAAAACATAACATCATCACATA
This sequence comes from Dendrobium catenatum, assembly GCF_001605985.2. Lineage (NCBI taxonomy): Eukaryota > Viridiplantae > Streptophyta > Magnoliopsida > Asparagales > Orchidaceae > Dendrobium > Dendrobium catenatum. The sequence continues at coordinate 857,328 of NW_021319463.1, forward strand.
CACATCACAACACCAAATAACTACTAAAAACAAGAAATAGAAAACTTCATCATATCACTGGCAAAAGATTGGTAGAAGCAACAACTAAGCAGTACATCTAAAACTCATAGGGGTCCTAGTTTGGAGGAGGTGGCTGGTTTAACAATAAATAATAACTATTCATCATAGCTACATTTGTATTTATCATATCAAACTAACCACAAATCCACCCTATGTACTTCTAGTACCTCACATCCTGCTGATTTAGATGAGTCTCAATTTGATCAAAGTTAGTCTTTAACCGATCAAAATACTAGACCATCTCCTAAAAGTAGTGCTGATCGGGTCCAGGTGCAGGTGCAGGAGATCCCCTTCTTCTTCAAAGTCACTACTCAATCTCTGATCTCTCTCAAAAAAAGATTGAAATGAAGCATCAGTGAAAAAGATAGGAAGTTTTGTGGGAGAATCAGGATTAAGTATGTGGTACTTATCATCTAAGAAGTATGCCACTAAGTGTCCTAGAGAAATATTTTTTTCCTCTTATGATGAGGAAACCCAATTTCAGAAAGATTATAAATGTTTTCCATGATGAGTTGGGACTAATTAAAGGGTTTTTCGATCATAATCAGGTATGTTATAGTGGACAGGAGAGGAGTCATATTTATACAATCACTAGCCTTAGGAATAATTGAGGTTCTTAAGATATGCTGGATGATCCGAGCATTTTGGTGCAAAGTATAGACTCTTACTAAATGAAATACTTGAGAGACACCTCTAAGAGTTTTATTAAATTTGATCCAGTCATAATCATATTTGGAAGTCAAAGTGTGAGCTCGAGTGCCATGTGTTCTCAAATGAAGAAAATTTACTTAGTTCTCTTTTGTGATTTCAACACGCTGTTTTTGAACAAAATAACTTATCCTAGTTTGGTCCTCATTAAAATTCATATTTGCTGAGAAATATTGAAAGGTCTCCTTATGGTAGGAGTTGATCAAAGTAAGAATAAAGGAGAATTTGGTTGCGCAAAGAGAGGCATAATAGAAAAGTAGATATCATCCTAGATAAGGAGTCTAGAGGGAGTGATCTTGGCGGCTACATACCTAAAGAAGGCATACTCATTATCCCTAAAAAGAAAGTTATTGTCCCTACTACCCCTAGATGATGACCCCTTTGAAGCACAAGAACGCTTGCTTGAGCTAGTCATTCCTAAGATGAGGGCTCTAGAAGGTTTAGAAGTGAAAATGAAAGTGAATGAAAACCATTTCCAAAACCCTTTTATATGTAGAAAAACTATCTATCGTATAGTACAAAATTGTGTTCATATGTACGATCCTAAGATCATAATAGATGAAATTATTTTCATACGTATGAATGGAAATGGATAAAAATGAAATAACATTTTTATAAAATGCCATTTACGAGGCATCCTTTCGTATAGAATTTTTAATCACACATTCATACAGACGAATAGGTGTTCATTCAAGATGATCATAATATTAAAGATCATTTTAAAGGCGGTTAGGTTCATCCCTCACAGAAATTGACAACTAGATCTTACATATGAAATATGATTTCGTAAGTATGATCAATAATAATAATTGATCCTAATTGGTAAACCGTCCCCATACCTAAAGATGAATCTGTACATATCATACAGTATGATGATGTCATTGTATAGTATGAAATCTATTGAAAACCCAAATTTTGCGTATTCAACTCCAAATCCAATCATAGACATGCTATAGAATTTATAAAGTACAAAAATATTTCATATAATACAAATAAAACAATTAGAAAACAAAGCATGAAAAAATAGAAAAGCTTCTCAAAATCCAACATCCTTCAACAAGTGACATACTTATCATTAAGAACAAAATAACATAAAATCAACTATGAAAGTTCGTTAGGGATGTTAATCCCTTGTGAACTTGCCCAAAGCTAACTAAGAGGTGAGTGAATTTGTATTTAAAAAATTTCTCAAACAAAATCACAATCTTAAATCAAACCAACAATCACCAGAAGAAAATTAAAGTGCAAAAATTAAATGCAAAAAAGTTGTAAGAAAGAACACAGAATTTTATAATGGTTTGGTCAACTTGACCTATATCCACTCCCCGGAGCCTCTCCTCCGGGTATTGCACTAAACTCAGTGACTCTTCTTTTGCTCCCATAACAAGGTGGAGAAGCTTGTACAAACCACCTTTCCATGGACTTCGGTGAGGCAGAGAACCAACTCCTTTTGCTTCCTCCTGAAGCAGGAAGAGAACCCGACTCCTTTCACTTCCTCTTGAATCAGTCATAAAACCTTGATCAATTGCTGAAGTAGACCTCTCTTGATCCTCTAAGGAACCAGGGACAACGACTAGAGAAGACGACTTGGATCCTTGCTTAGAGCAATTTTTGTGAAACTCATCATAAACTTCCCCTCACCTCTCTCTCTCTCTCTCTCTCTCTCTCTCTCTCTCTCTCTCTCTCTCTCTCCCCCTTGCTCTCCCTCTCCTCTTGGCTCTCTCAGGTCAAGAAAACAACAAAAGATGCAATCTTGGGTAAATTAGAGGTCTTAACTAGAAGAGCTTCAAATTCTCTCTTAATTATAACAAACTGACAATATCATCCAAGACGATCGATGGATCAACCTGTATGATTAGTTCAAATTATTGAGTATCATCTAAAACATCACCCTGAATGCATGACTAGATGACGAAAAACTAAACTGATCATCCATGATGATTTCACAATCGGCTCGGACGATTAGCTCAAAATATCAAATATCATCCAGAATATCACCATGATTGTATGTCTGGATGATCCGATGATGGAAAAATAACCGATCATCCAGGATGATTTTGGATCATCCCAAATGATTAGTGCAAAGTAATACACATTTTCCATAACATAATTTTGGTCATCCAGGAAGAAACAAAGGTTTGTTTAACTGATCATCCTAGACAATCCTGCGATCATCCTGGATGACATGATTGTGCAATCAAACCTTAACTATTTTCCTTAATTACAATACTAATTTAAGCATAATTGCACTACATCATCTAGGAAAATGTCCTAGATGATGTCCAAAAATAAAACATACATAAAATGACTGGCGGTTAATTCTTTCTAATTTGAGCCTATCATCCCGGACGATGCTCATATCATCTCAAGAAATTTTCTTAATTGTGGTTGCCTTAACCAAGATGCCCTAATTAGGGTTTCTATTTTTAATTAATTGTCCATAATGATTTGGGATCATCCTAGACAATATGATCAAAAATATAAAACTCTAAAACAGTCAAAATTTTTCCCCCAAGTGTGTGTGTGTGCAAGGTTACTTAGCATCAGGAGTCACATTTATACAATTGAATCAATAAAAGGTAAAAGATACTTGAGGTATATTACAAACTGACTCAATCCTAATCTACCCAATTTTGACCTGGTTTAATTTATAATTTAATTTTATGGACCTGAAATGTTAGTAGGCAACACAGTCATAGAAAAATAGAAGTTTTAGAACTATTTGCTATCATCAAAATTATAATTCCTGAATCCAAATTTGCAACAAACTAAACAAATCAAATAACAAATAATAAAACACAAACAAACACAAATAAGCTAAACAAACACAAATATTTACACACATCAAGTTTATAATATTTTAAATTTAAGCATTAAGATCAATCACACATATCCTATTTCTTAAGGTACTAAAAGTGTCAAAAGCCAATAGTTTAGTGAAAATATCTAAAAGTTAATTTTCAGTAGAAACATGATTCAATTTAATTTCTCCTTTGGCTACATGATCTCTAATGAAGTGATGTCTTATTTCTATATGTTGAGTTCTTAAAAGTTGTATAAGATTCTTTAAAAAATAAATGACACTAGTATTATCACAATTAATTAGAATTATGCCTTTTGCAAATCCAAAATCAATCAACTGTTATTTTAACCAAAGTACTTATACCACATAACTTCATAAGGAAATATATTTAGCTTCAATAGTAGATAGGGCTAAAAAAAAAATTCTTACTATACCAAGAAACTAATAAAGTTCTTATGAATTGATAAGTTCCATATAGACTATTTAAATCTATTCTACAACCTACAAAGTCTGAATTAGAATATCAAATAATTTCAAATGAATAGTTGTACTTAAGATGCCAAATCCCTAAGTTTTGAGTTCCCAAAAAATGTCTTAAAATTCTTTTTACTGATATCAAATGTTATTCTTTTGGATCAGATTGAAATCTAGCACCCAAAAAAACTCTAAACATTATATCTGGTCTACTAATAGTCAAATATAGCAATGACCCAATTATTCCTCTAAAATTCTTTTGATCAATAGATTTTCCCTTTAGGTCCTTATCCAACTGAACTGAGGAGCTCATTGGCAAAGTTACTGGTTTAACATTATCCATTTCATATTTCTTGAGGATAACCTTAATATACTTTGACTGACTAAGAAAAGTTCCCTCCTTATTTTTCTTAATGCTAAAACCAAGAAAATAACTTAGATCTCTCATTAAATTCATCTCAAATTCACTACTCATTATTTTTAAAAAATCATCACAAAGTTTTTTTTTTTGTTGATCCAAAAATGATATCATCAACATATATCTGAACAATGAGTATATTATCTCCAAATTTCTTCAAAAAGATAGTGTTATCCACACTTCCTTTTATAAAAGATCTCTCTAATAGGAAAGTTCTTAACCTCTCATATAAAGCCTGTGGTCTTTATTTCAATCCATATAATATCTTTTTAATTTAAAAACATGATTAGAGAATTTAGAGATTTCAAAACCTAGAGGTTACTCAACATAAACACCCTTTTGTATCACCTCATTTAAAAAGGTACTCTTAATATCCATTTGAAATAATTTAAATCCTTTAAAATAGATAAAGGCTAACAAAATCCTAATTGCTTTAAGTCTTACTACAGGGGAAAAAGCCTCTTCAAAATCAATACATTTAATTTGATTATAGTCCTTAGCCACAAATCTAGCCTTATTTCTAATCACAACTCCTGAATCATTCATTTTATTTTTGAACACCCACTTAGTTTCTACTACATTTTAATCCTTTATCCTTTTAATCAATTTACAAACATCATTCCTTAGAACTTAATTTAACTCCTCTTTCATTGCCAAAATCTAAAATTTATCTGAAAGTGCTTGATTAATATTTGTGGGTTCAATCATTAATATAAAGATAGAATGATTTACTTTTTGCTAAGTCCATGCCTAGTCCTAACACCCCCTCTAGGTTCACCTAAAATTAATTCCTTAGGGTGATTCTTAGAAAATTTCCTTTCTCTAGGTAAAGGGTTTTCTTTTCAAAGGTAAAGGGTTTTCTTTATCAGCATTTTCTTTCAAATTTATCTTTTCAATTCCTAGGGAGTTACTTTTTATATGATCCTCTCCAAACTTGGCTCTTCCATAATACCAGATTCATCAAATATAACATGTGTGATCTCTTCAACTACCAAAGTTCTTTTGTTAAACACTCTACATGATTTTCCAATATTAAAATATCCAAGAAAAATTCCTTCATCAAATTTTGGATCAAATTTTTTTAAAGGAGATTTTCTATTATTACAAATATGACAAATTAGGTGTTCTTCTCTTAAGAAGCTCATAAGATATTTTATTCAATTTAGATCTAATATTCACCCTATTTAACATAATAAATTATACTTATCGCTTCACCACAAAAATATTTTAGAAGTGAATATTTTGCCAACAAAGCACTAGCGACTTTAAATAATATTCTATTCTTTCTTTTAACTACCCTATTTTACTGAGGGGTCCTAGATGTAGAAAAATTATGATCAATTCCTTTTTCTTTACAAAGCTCCTCAAATTTTTTATTTTCAAATTCTCCTCCATGATCACTTTGAATTAAAATAATTTCACAACCTAGTTTTCTCTGAATCTAAGTCAAAAATTCCTAAATTCTTCAAACGATTCACTTTTAAGAAATAAAAATTTAACCCAAGTGAATTTAGAAAAATTGTCAACAATCACAAGTTCATATACCTTCCCTCCTAAACTTACAATGCTAACTGGTCCAAAAAAGATCCATATGAATAATTTATAATGGTTTATTAGTTCTAAGATCCTCACTGGAATGAAAGGAGGACTTCACATGTTTTCCTAATTGACATGCATCACACAGGTAATCCTTAGTAAAGTCTAGTTTTGGTATACCTCTAACCAGTTCTTTTTGAGTAATTTTTCTAAGGTTTTCTATGCTAGCCTGATAAAGCCTCTTATGTCATAACCATGATTCATCAGAAATTATTTTCAAACAAAATGTATTAGGAGACTTAATACAATTTAAATCTAGTATATACACATTGTTTATCCTAGTTCCATGTAATACATCATTTCCATTTTGGCTTAATATATAGCTAGTAGGAAAAAATTTAATACTATATCCCTTATCATAAAGCTGATTAATACTTAAAAGATTATACTTTAAGCCTTCTACAAGTAATACATTCTCAATAAAAAAAAATATTTAAGTTTTTTATCATATCTATACCTACCACTTTTCTAGTGGTATTATCTGCCAATGTAACCTTGCCTCCATTTCTAGCTTTTAGCAAAATTAATTATGTAGTGTCTCTAGTAATATGCTTCGAACATTCGCTGTCTAGGTACAAAATGCTCTCATGAGGTCTACTATGGGAGCATTTCTACAAAACAATCAAACATTTGTCTTGGAAAGTCAAACAAGTTTGGGTTCTCCTCTTGGCAAAATTAACTAAATTCATGTATGATATGACTTATTTTATGCATCTTTGGTCTCCACAAAAGATATGATTTTCTATTAATAGTGCAAGTGTGAGATTTGTGTCTAATCATGCCACATGAAAAACTTAACTTCAGGAAAAGGATTTTTTAATTAACTCAAGTAAACTTGTCTTTTCCTAGGTTTTATAATTTTTTAATTCTTTTCAGGATTAAAAAATTGGTTAGGTGTAGGTGGAATCCTGTTCTTTTCATATGCATTCAATTGAGCTTTAAAGAATGAATTTGTACTTTCTAATACAATATTATCAACTTTCAGATAGTATTCTCTATTATCAGATTCATCCATAGAAGTTTTAAAATCTTTTTCAAGTTCAGTGTGGGATGATTTTAATAACTCATGTTGTTTATTCAATTCATCATAGTCATCTAACAATTTCATGTGGTTACTATCAATTTGTGTGTGATTTTTCTTAAGGATTTCATGCTCTTTTTTATAATTCATTGAAATCTAAATTTAACATATCATGTATCTTTTTAAGTTTTCTATATATTGTATGAATTCTTTCAGAAACTTCAACTAACTTATCATAGGTTAAGTCACATACCTCTTCTTAATTTGATTGATCAAGCTTGTCGATCATCAAGCACAAATTTGTGACTTCTTCTTTATTTTCTATTTTCGATGAATCTAAAGTGGAGTTCGCCCAAAAAGCTCTCTAAAATTTCTTCTTGCCCTTCCTCACACTTGTTTTCTCCTCCTCCTTCTCCTTCCTAAGAGTGGCTTTAAGAATAGGGCAATCTAATTTGATATGTCCAGGTTTCATACATTCATAACAAATAACATCATTAAAAACCTTAACAATTTTGTGGAACTTACCTTTATTCCACTTCTGGAATCTCCTTTACTTAATTTTCAAAAAACTTCTGAATTGCCTTATCATCAAAGTAATATCATCATCATCCTCAGGTTATGACTAATCACTCTCCAAGTCATCCACTTTCAATGCTATCTTCTTCTACTTTTTCTTCTCTCATACATCAATCTGTCATTGAGATACTCCTTGCTCATAAGTAATTAGTAATCCAAGAAGATTTTCAATAGAATAAATAATTAAATCTTTAGACTCTGTAATAGCAATAATTTTAGCATCATGAAAAGTAGGCAAAGAATGAAGTATCTTATTTACTTTTTTTGCATTCAATAATTTCCTACCAAATGCATGCAAAGAAGTGACTATTTGAGTGAAACGTGTGTACCTGTCAAATATAGATTCATTTAGTTTCATGCAAAATAGTTCATAATAATGTAACAAGATCTTTAATCTAGATTATTTCACTTTGTTAGTCCCTTCATATGTGATACAAAGTCTATCACAAATTTTTTTTCCACTTATACAAGTAGAAACATGCATGTAGTCTTCAGACTTAAGTACACATAAGAAACTATTCAAACATTATGCATTTAATTATGCTAAGTCTCATTCTTCTATAGCCCTATCAGCAAAGGGTGTTTCAATTCTAATTCCATCCACAAGTCTAGTTAGCCTAGTATACCCATCTTGAACTAAAATCCACATGTGATAGTTAAGCAATTAAAGAAAAGTAGACATTTATATTTTCCAAAAATCAAAAGGGTTGTTATCAAAAAAAATGGAGGTCTGGTGATTGAATATCCCTCAAGTATGTTATGATTTCCAAAATTAGCTATAATTGTTTTCAAAAAGTAATTTAAACTTTAATTTTTGAAACAAAGCTTTGATACCACTTAAAAAGTCCGTATAGGTTGTTAGACCTATGCTTGATCGAGTAACAAAACTAAGTCTGTTATTTGAATTTCTATTTTCATGGATTTTTCATCGGATCAATGACAACGAACGGTCGTCAGCCACCTGGACAGGCGGTCCGATGGAGGATCGATGTTCTTTGGGACATCCAATCATTGGAGGAGCTCGAGATGTTTCATCTTCACCACCGGCATTTGGAGATGACAGATCAATTATTTTTCCTTGGTTAAAAACTTCTGCTATGGTGAACAAGCCGTTAATCATTAATGAAGGACCTCAAGTGATGAAGAAACAATTGCTGGAAGTGCCTCGTATGGGTTAAGGTAAATTGATGGAAGATACTATGGAGAATACTGGGTGGCTAAGAAAGATCCTGAATGAGATGGAAAATGTTATGGTGCCAAGAGCTATATCTGAGAACAATTATATGGTTGCTGGAATGGGTACTGAAGATGAGGTGAATTTAGTTTCTCTGTTAAAGAAAACTACTGAAGTTAATGAACATGTGCGAACTAAATTGAAGGAGAACAATAGAGAAGAAGAAGGTAAGATGAAATTTGATCTGGAAGAAGTTCATGTATACATTACTAGAGAGCTTGGGAGCTGTGATGAGGTGATTGAGGAAATGTCCAAAAGGCCTAATACTGGATCCTTTCAGAATGTGTGGTCTAAAAGCAAAAATATTAAAGTTAATGACCTAGATTTCGGTAACTGTGTAGCTGAAGATGGTAAAACTGTTAAACTTCATGTGGAGAAAGTCTGTGAGAATTTCAAAAAGCTTAACAAGTCTCTGGTGTTAAAATATTTGGAGGAGAAGTCTGATCTCTTCAATCAGCTATGAATTGAGAAAACAATGGGAACAATACGGTAAATTTCATCTTACTGTCCTGGGAAAAAGTTGGATTTGTGTTCTTTTTTTGAAATGGAGCACTTGGAAGCAGTTCTTACTAATGGCCTTTGGTTCGTCAATGATAACATTGTTGGAATTGATAGATGGATTCAAAGGTTTGATTCTAATTCTCTTAAAAGGCTTTCTGCTTTTATTTGGATTAGATTGCCAAATTTACCATTATTCTGTTGGGATGAAATAAATATATGTCGAATAGCTTCCATGGTGAGAAAGCCTTACTTAATTGATGGTAATATATTCCAATGGTCAAGAAGGGAATTTGGACATGTTTGTGTCTGAATTGATTTGGATGCTAAACTACCTACAGGAGTGTGGGTAGAGGGAGAAGAAGACAGATTTTTCCAGAAGATAGAATACGAAAGGCATTCTAATTTATGCTTTGATTGTGGGAAAATTGGCCATAACAAAAATGATTGTACCAAGAGTTTTATAGTGAACAGGGAGAAAGCAAATTAGACAGACAAGGATCATTCAAAAATTTGGACCAATCAATTCATCTACTATAAGCCGAAGATTGGAGCTTGAAGGGAAAGGTACCTTGGGGATAAATCCCCATAATTCTTTTTAATGTATTCTATTGCTTTTTGGAATTGTAGGGGAGCAAGAAAGAGGAATGATTCCTTATACCTTAAGGAGTTTGTTAAAAAAAATGGGGTGTGTTTTGTTGGTTTAGTTGAAACCAAATTAACTAAAATTGATAGAAGTGTAATTGATGGTATGATTGGGAGAAATTGGGACTTCTTCTATGTTCCGTCCTCAGGGCTTTCTAGAGGCATCCTTTTTCTTTGGAGTTCTAATACAATAATGTTCATTGTGGAAGATTGCTCTTCACAGATTGTGATTGGAGAACTAAAAGTGCTCAATAATGAAAAGTGGAAGGTAGCCACGATATATGGAAGTACAGAGGTGCACAAAAGAAGGGAATTATGGAAGATGTTAGATTAGTATTCCAATATTGATCTTCCAATGGCAGTTGGTGGAGACTTTAATTATTTAATGAGTAAAGAAGATAAATTGGGAGGAGGAAGATTCATCTATTCTCAAGGATCAAGGGAGATGGAGGAATGCTTGCTCAACAATGATTTGCATGAAGTTGGGTGCATCAGTCCTAAATTTACATGGTGCAAAAATAAAGTGGGAGGTGCTAGGATCCTTGAATGATTGGATAGGTGTTTTGTCAACACTGTTGCTTTAAGCTCTACTTTTCAATTGGTAGAAATGAATTTGGCTAGAATAGCCTCGGACTATTGTCCAATCTTATTATAATTCAAAAACTTCAACTCAAATCCCAGTAGGATCATCAAATATGAGAATTGTTGGGCATCTTATCAAGCTTCATTTGGGGTGGTAAGGAAGGAATGGTGCAGGAATTATCAAGGTAGCTTCTCTCAAATTCTCAACAAAAAAATTTAAAAGGTCCCTGAAATCATTGTTCAATTGGAGCAAGTCGAAGCATAAGGAGCTAAATAAACTAAAAGACGATCTCATAAATGAGATCATGGATCTTCAATGCAAAGAGTCATCCTTAGGGAGCCTATCTGAGCAAGATTACTGGAATCTCAAAGCTAAGGTGATGGAACTAAATGCTACCATGGCAAGACTCAACACATGGTGGAAGCAAAGGGCCAAAGTGAAATGGTTAAATGAAGGAGATGGTAATTCTAAGTTCTTTCATTCTTATACTAGTGCTAGAAGAAACTCCAACAAGATAATTAAAGACAAAGATGAAAATGGGTTGTTGGTGGAAGATCAATGCCAAATGGAGGCAGTTTTTCTCTAGTTTTTTCAAAAGAAATGGGAAGCTACAAGGAGCAACCTGGAAGGGTGGCCGACAATTGCCAACAGCTTGAATTCTTGGGACAAGAATTTTTTGGATTCTGAATTAAACATGGCTGAAGTAGAAGAAGTTGTACAACAACTGTGAGGAAACACTTCACCGGGTAATGATGGGATTTCTCATACTTTTATTAAAGTTTATTAGGAAATTATTAAAGAAGACTTTTGGAAGGCTATTAGCTATTTCTTTATCCATGGAGAGCTTAACAAGGAATGGAAAGAAACTCTAATAGTTCTTATCCCCAAGGTTTCTAATCCCATTCTTCCATCCAATTATGGACCAATAAGTCCATGCAACACGGTTTATAAGGTGTCGGCAAGGATAATTTTGAATAGACTAAATATAATCTTTCCTAAACTTATTTCAATGGAGCAAGCAGCATTCATTTAGGGGAGATCCTTATCTCATCATATATTGGTGGCACAAGAAGTATTTCATAAGATACGGTTCTCAAAAGCTCCTAAAGGTCTTGTATCCTTCAAAGTAGATATGGAGAAAGCCTATGATTCCATGGCTTGGTCTTCTCTAAAGAAAGTGTTGGAGTACTTTAATGTTTCTCCCAAAACTTCTAAGTTAATCATGGAGTGTTTAGAAGATCCCAAGTTCTCTATAATCATCAATGGCAATTGTTCGAGTTGGATTCAAGCTAGAAGTGGATTTTGGCAAGGATGTCCATTATTTCCCATCCTTTTTATACTTTGCTCACAACTTCTAGAAAATGCCTTTCATCCGAGCACCTATGGTATCAAGATTAATCCAGAAGGTCCAAGAATTTCCCATTTATTGTACGTAGATGATGTAATCATGTTTTCTAGAGCTAATAGGCAAGAGGTTTTGGGAGTGAAGAAAATACTTCACAATTTTTGTGAATGGACTGAGCAGAGGATAAACTATAATAAATCAATGACTATGTTCGGGAAACATGTGAAGAGGAGAAAGAAGAGAAGTGTCTCAAGAATTATGGGCTTTAAACATGTTAAAGTGTTCAATTATCTCAGTTTGAAGATGGCATTGAGAAGACTCAGGAGAGATGATTTTCAATTCATCATTGATAATGCTTTGAGAAAGCTTAATCAATGGGGTAGCAAAAGCTTATCATTGCCGGGAAAACTTATTTTGGTAAAGTCAATTTTTCTAGCTATCCCTACCTTTCACGCAACTCACTCATTAGTGCCTAAAAAGGTGCTGGAAGAACTTGACAGATTATGCAGAAATTTCATATTGAATAAGAAGGATGGCTCAATGGGGATGCATTATGTAAGCTGGTCTGATATATGAAAACCAATTGAATATGGGGGCCGCGGATTACATTCAAACACTACTAAGACTCCTGCTTTAAGAGCTAGATTTTCTTGGAGATTTATACAAGATAATAAATCATTATTACACATGGTTATGGTTTCAAAATACGGTGTAAATCTGGAGAAAGGTAATAGTAGAGGTTGTTTTTCTACAGCCTTTAAATTATTGAAAGAAGGTTATAAAATGCTCAAGGCAATTGTAAGATGGAAGATAGAAAATGGAGAGTCTGTGAATGCTCTTGAAGATACATGGATTCTAGAAAAATGTATAAACAAATGGCCTACATTCATCATCTCGTTTGATGACAACTCTGTTCATGTAAAAGAGTTCATTCAGGATGCTCAATGGATGAACTAGGGCTGAGTAAATACTTTGGTAGGGACCTTATCAATTTGATCACTCAAATTAAAATAACTCAGGACAGGAATGAAGATTACATGGAACTGATAAATCAAAATTCTGGAATGACTATCCTAGGTCTAATCAGTAAATCTGATGCTTTTGAGTTTGTGAACGATCTAAACTGGAATTGGATCAGAAAGGCAAAATTGAATGCACGGGTGGAGGTTTTCTGGTGGAGACTGAATATGAATGCTATTCCCTCACTCCAATTTCTATGCTATAGAAAACTAATCCAGAATACTAATTGTCCTAGGGAATGTGAAGCAATAGAAGATGTGGAACATATTACATGTGGTTGCAAAAAACTAAGAGAGATAATTCAGCATTTAAACCATTGGGGATTCGGTATTCCTATGTTTGATAGAAGTGAGCATTGTATTAATTGAATTGAAACCAATATTATGAAGAAAGGCATGTTGGTTAATCTGTATTGCAATATAGTGTTCCTATCTTGGAAAAGTAGAAACAAGATGATCCATGAAGGTGTTGAAGATAATTCCAATTTTTTGGCTTCAAATGCTATCTGTCAAGCTTTGGTTTCTCAGAACTTTAGTCAATACAATTTTTGCTTTTGGGATGTTAATCAGTCGTTAAGATTGTCTAAAGCTTGGCATCCTCCTCCACCCAATTGGCTAAAGGTTAATGTAGATGCTTCTCTTCTTTCATCTTACAAAGAAGGTGTTGCTGCTGTATTCCGTGATAGTAATGGAAGGTTCCTTTTTGCTTATGGCAAATCTCATATTCATTGGGATATAGCTCAATTGGAGTTTCTTGCTATTCACTCTCTAAAGGAGGAGATAAAGGATTGGATGTTCAAATATAAGGGCATTATCATCGAAGGATATAATTTAAACATCATCTCTTACTTTAAAAAGGCTTGGAAAATAGGGAAGTTTAAGGATGATGTATGGAAGTTCTTTCAATCTTTAATTTTGTTATTTTTAATTGTATTAGTAGAGAATGCAATAAGTTAGCTAACTTATGTGCTAACTATGCTCTATTTTGTAGCTTTAATTGGGTTGATTGTTCTGAGAATAAGGTTCCTCCTTTTTTTAATATGTTGAAGGAGGAATCTAGACTATAGTTGCTTTATCTCTTTTTTTTAGTAATTCATAAGCTTCGGCTATCTTAAAAAAAAAGGGTTGTTAGACCTATGCAATTATCTCAAGGCCAACCAAGAGGGGGGGGTGAATTGGTAATTTAAAAAACTTCCTCTTAAATTTTAATAGAAAATTGATTTAATAATTTTCACAATTTGATTATCTTTTTGAAATAAGCTTTTCAACCACTAAAATAAAATGCTGAAAATTAAAACGCAAAAATAAAAAGAACACAAAGATTTATAGTGGTTTGGTCTAATAAGACTTACGTCTACTCTCTGAAGACTCCTTTTTCTGGTATTCGACTATTACTAAAGTGACTCTCCTTTTGCCCTCACAGCAAGGCGGAGAAGCCTTTATAAATTTTCTCTCTTCCACTAATCCCTAGTGCGGTAGAATACCATCATCCTTTCATACCCTCCAAGTGTCGGCAAAGTGCTGTTATCTTTTTAAACCCTCCAAGTGTTGGTAGAGTACTGTCATCCTTTTACACTCTCTAAATGTTGGCACAGTATTGTCGTCCTTTCCCACCCTTCGAGTGTCGGCAGCATACCATCATCATCATTCTTTCACACTCTCCAAGTGTTGCAAGAGTACCGGATCTTCTCCAAAGATCTTCTCTTAAACAACTAGAAAGAAAAAGAAAGAGAAGAAACACAAAAAATAAAAGAGATTCTCACCTTTGTGCAACCTTATAACTCCTTTAAACTCCACTTGCAAGAACTCTCTCTTAAGTACTTTCCCAAATCACCCTTTCACTTGCTTTCTAAGGAATCATGAAGACCATATTCATCCAAGTCAATTTCTAAAGACCTTTAATATGAAAGACAAAAAACCATCAAGAAAACTGAATATTGCAATTTTGAGTGTATACGATTGTACAGTACAATCGATAATCATAAGTACAAATAGTTCAAAAAATTGCTCGTACAAACTTATACGAACCATTTTTATACATGATAATCATCCAGTATGAACCATTTTTGTATTGTACAAACTGTTTAAAAATATTTCTAATTAATCGGGATAAAAAGATACCCCATAATTTTGTACTCTAGACGTCGCTTGTACAAACATGAGATCATACAGGACAATTAGTTCAAAAAATTTTTGATGATTATCGGGACAAAAGGAGACCAATTTTGTTCATACTATGGATGTTGTATGTATGAAGGTTACTTTGTACAGTACGATCAGTTCAGAAAAATTATTAGAATCGTCAGGATAAACATGTGCGTATTTATTACATACTCTAGATGTCGTCTGTATGAAGGGCTCTTCATAGTTTAACTAATAAACATGTACGATTAATACTTAGAAAATTTTCTTTTCATAGTTTGTTTAACTACTCGTTGGATGATATAACAAAATAATTATCCCATACAAATTTAAATCATAGAGTAGGATTAGTTTAAAAAAATCATAAATTTTTAACAATCCCCTAGTGTGTTTGTGCACAACACCCAATTACAATCACACTTTCTTAGACTCAATAAAAATAAAAAATATAGACTCCATTTATATTGAGCCCTAATTTAATCTGATTAGATGTCTTCAACAGTCTGGAGTATAATTTTTCGGAAATATTAGTATGAATAAACAACAAAAATAATATATCCAATATATTTTAAGAGAAATAATAATCAAGACAATAATATTTGGAATCATCAAAAACACCCATAGTATGAAAAATATAGTCTCCATTTACAATGAACCCTAATCTAATCTGATTTGAAGTCTTCAACAGTTTGGAGTATGATTTTTCTAAAATGTTAGTACACACAAACAACAAAGGAAATATATCCAATATATGTTTGGAGAAATAATAATCAAAACAATAATAATTGGAATCATCAAAAACACACATGATATGAAAAACATAGTTATGAAAACTAAGTTGCAACAATTATTTTTCTCTTAGAAGATACTTATAAAGTGTCTTCCAAAAAAAGAACAAGAAAAGGATTGCTTCCCATTTTAAACATTAAGTCTTAGAGGATCCATTTATTCTTCAATAGTTTTCACACTTGACAGTGAAAATCTTAATTTTAGGTTCATCATCATGCATTAATGCTCTATTGGATATGAAAATATATGTCACCTAAGGGATAAAAAAAGTATTCAAATTCTATCTTCAATTCATTCTCTTTGGATTAAGTCTTAATTTTGAAAAAGAGAATCACATAATGAAAGAAATAGAAGTAAATCTTAGTTTAGCTTGTAGGGTGTTTTGATCCAGGTCAAAAAAAAATCTAAATCCTTAGCTTTATTCAACAACCTGAGCAGGTCATTTCATATCATCATATTATTGTCAAAGAAAATCAAAAGTATGATCAATCTTGCTAAATTTGTAGTGGTGCTAGTTATGCATCATTAGATTTTTCATAACTAACTTAATTAGGATCTAAAAACAAACCAATATTAAAGCATTTTTAGCTCTCTTTAAAATACCTCACAATTTGAATGAGATTCCAAAGAGGGTTCTTATGTTCAAAATCTCATACTAATACTTATAAATATAAGAACTACTATCTTTGACCCATAGTTTTTTTGAGACCCGACCAATAGACAATCCTTTTGGTTAGTTTTTAATAGATTGTCTGATGCTCTTATTCATCATTGGTACGTATCATGTCAAAATTAGTCCATGATTGACTAATCCAGGATGTTAAAATATGATGGGTTCGATCCATAGTGAGGTATATATTGACTTTACCAAAATTTTATAAAATTTAGTACAAAATTGTTACCCACTTTATGATTTTCTAAAGTCAACGTTCGAGTGAAAATCACTTTTTCCCAAAAATGAAAATTGTTCCATGGAATTGAAATTTAAAATTTGTTGATACTACAATATTCTTTATAAAAAGTTACAAATTTTTGGTTATTTCATTAAACTCATTTTGGCTAAGAGTAAGAGAGAGTCTGCATAGGATTACTTCAATCAACATCCATAGGGAAATTTCAGGAAGAACCTCTTGTAGTTCAAGGTCCACAGGAAACTATACTTCAACATTGGTGAAAGGGATTTGGCTACTCCACAGTACTGTTGGTGAAGAGGATTCGTCTACTCTTCCTTACCGAAAGGGATTCATCTACTTCATCCCACTAGGTTGGTGGAAGAGATTTTTGTAAGGGCTTCTCTACCTTGTTGAGGTAGAAAAATGAGAGACACCCAAGCATTTAGTGTAATACTCTAAGAGGAAGACTCTATGGAGTGGACATATGTCAAGGTTGATCAAACCACTATAAATCTCTAGTGTGTTTATTCTTTTATTTCAACATTTTATTTTTTTTGCATTTTACTTTCTTAAAATTTTAGTTTCTTGAATATTTAAGTTGAGCATTCATATTCTTGTACAAAAACTTTGTTTTTTTGGATTTAACCTTTGTTATAAAAACAAAACAATAAAAATCTAAAAATAAAAAACTATTTATTTTTACTCTACAACATAAAAAAAAAATATTTTTTTCTTATTATTCTCTTCAGCTTGAGAAAATCTAATTTTAAAGTTTTAATTGTGAATTTGGTTTGAGCTTTTGAAGAAGGAACTTTTAAAATAAAATGTTAAAAACACAAATTCATCCCCCTCTTGGTGTGATGTTGTAGCTCAAAGAGTTTAACAACCATAAATTGAACTTTTAATTTGTCAGAGCAGTTTCTTTTAATTAGTGGTTAAAAATCCTAAGAAAAGATCCATGGCATAATTTGGGAGTAGGAATACTACAAAGTATTATTCAATAACCTATCCACCATTTTTTGATAATATCCCATTTGATTTTTAGAAAACCTATATGTGTATATTTTTACAATTGATTGTGGCATATGATACAATTTTGTTATTATGCTCCTTTTTGCATGGTTAATGGTGTTAAAACTGAAATCTTGTTTACAAAATAAATTGTAGAAGATAGGGATTTTACACAACTAAATAAAAGGTGTTTGAATTAGTTTTTTTTTTTTAATCCAATGATTATATGCTTGTTTCTTAATGCACTACTGGTAAGGATATATTGGATAGGCTTTGTATTACTTATAATGGAACAAATGAAGTGAACCAATTCCACTTATATCTACTATTTCATGAGTGTGAACTATTTGGCATAAAATCTAATGTGACTATTTTTGATATGTACATTAGGTTTATCAAGATAGTGACATCTTTACATGCTTTAGGAAGGGAACTATTTAACCATGAGAAAGTTAACAAGATTTTATGTTGTTTGCGTGATAATTTTGTTGCTAAATTGACTATAATCTATGAATCTAAAGATTTGAATGTCTATGTTATTGATAATATATTGGGCTCTCTCATTGATTACAATCAAATTTTGAACCAAAGACATATAGATGTCAGTGACAAGAAAAAGGAGAAATTGTGGAGCTTAAGGGAAATGGCATGGACAACAATAGCTCTAGAGTTGATGATAAAGATGATATGACTTGGATAACTTAATTATATAAAAGCTTCTTTAAGAGAAATCAAAAGTGATACCCGACAAAAGCAAAGGTAAAAAAAGGTAAATTTAATAAGTTTTTTGTTACACTATCAATTTTGAATGTTGAAAATCTATATAAGTGTAGTCTGATTGCTCCAATCTTAATAACCACCATATGAAGGATAAGGATGAGGATAATTAAAATTAAAAATGGGGAAAAATTAACACAAAATACTTTCTAGGCAGGCTCAACCTTGGACTCATCTTAACAAGAACTAGAAGAGGAGGTAAAAAATTCATATTTAATGCCAAATGATACAATTGTTTACTATGATTAAGAAGATTTATGTTAGTTATCTTATGAAGATTTATTTTCAATTTTGGAACAAATGCACGATGCCTACTAAAAACTCAAAAAATAACATTCCTTGTTGAAGAAGGAACTCTTTGATTTGAAATGTGAGCATGGCACGTCAGTTAGACAGCATGCTAATCTTAAATTTGAATATATGTCAGTAGATAAGAAGCATGAATAATTGCTATATGAGTTTGATGATCTAAATAAGAAGCATATTAAGTTAACTAAGTTATATGATTTTTGAAAAGTGAGCATATTGAGTTAGTGGAAGCATTCAACAGACTAAAGTCACTTGCAAAAAAATTGAACACTAGTGAGCATGAATTAAAATTTGATCTAGTTAGTTATAAAAGTGCTAATGATTATTTATAAGAGAAAAAATAAAAGCACTATAAAATAACACTCCAACGCCAACACTTTCACTAAAGCCAAAACCTTAAACACAACATGCATCATATATCCCTAGCAAGAGGCATTATCCATTATATAATTTAGTAAACCCATTTCCAGCAATTACGTGTTATTTTTCTGGCATTTTAGGACATATAGATTGCACTTGCATTATATATAGTATAATATACCTAGTTTGGAGGCCATAAGGTTCATCACAGCATATAATACATAACATTAATTTATTCAAGCATAAGGTTGAACCCAAGCTCACTTTGGTTCACAAAATTAACTTTTGTTTGATCTTGTTGGGATGCTCTCATAATAAGTTAAGTGAGAGCATGTGGTACCTAGATAATGACTACTCGATACACATGATTAGAGATATGAAGCATTCTAGAGGCAAGGTAACTTTCGGTGATAACACAACTAGAAAAATGGTTTGCTCAAGTGAAATTACAAAGTCCAATGGTTTTATTATTGAAAATATACTTTTAGTAGAAGGATTAGGGAATAATCTTCTTAGTTTAAGTTAATTATGCGATAAAGGATTTGATATTAAATTTCTTTCTAAACATCACCTAATTCTTTAAATGGAAAAACTATTTTTAAGAGTAAAAGAATTAACAATGTATGTAAGCTTAATTTGTCATATATTGATGCTTCTAATGATATTATTTCAGATGAATCTTAACTATGACATAAGAGACTATGACTATTGTTTCAAACATGATGAACTTTCAACTATATTATGCGAGTAAGAAAACCCTTCGGAAGATTACCCAGTTGGATCTAGTAAGACGTATTCCAAAGTTATATTTCACCAAGAATCATCTATATGTTGCCTATTAGTTAGGAAAATAAATTAGTTCATCATTCCATCCTATTAAGGATATCACTACCATTAGACTATTAGAGATTCTACATATAGATTTTTTTGGACCTGTTAGTATAAGCAGTCTGGGTTGTAAGAGTTTTGGATTTGGGATAGTGGATGACCACACTAGATTCACTTTTGTTAGACTTTTAGCACATAAGAGTGAACCATTTTATGAGTTTAAAATAGTCTCCACTTGGATGCAGAGGAAGTTAGGTTGTTTGATATCTACTATTCATAGTTATCATGGTGAAAATTTTGTGAATGAATTATTTGAATTATTTCATAAAGAGCCTAGAATTGATCACAATTTTTTTTTACCTTAATACCCTATAATAGTGTGGTATAGATAAGAGAAAGAATAAGACATTAGTTGAGGCTGTTAAGGAAATACTAACTAAGTATACCCTATCTAGATATTTTTAAGGCAAGAGTAGTGAATATATCTTATTATATGCTAAATAGGGTGAACAATAGAACCAAGTTGAATAAGACACCTTATGAGATGCTTAAGGCTAGGTCACCTAACATTTACATTTTTATATCTTTGGGTTTAAGTGTTTTATGCATATAAATGGAAAATCTCATTTAGAGAAATTTGAATATAAGATAGATGAAGGAGTCTTCTTAGTTTATTCATTGGCAGGTAAAGTCTATAGGATCTTTAATAAGAGGATCTTAGTCACAGAGGAAACTACCCACGTGATTTTTAATGAGTCAAATATATTAGTTGAAGCGATGATATATAATGATTAAGAAGTAGTGATTACCCATATGTGGACAAACTTTCCTTGTTTCCACAAAAGATTCACTTTAAAATTTGGTATTTAGATTTTATTATTCAAATTTCAATATATTTGCATTATACCATCTCGAAGGATAGACTAATGTCTCACTATAAATTTCAGAAGAGAAACCTTCATTTTATTTTCATGATCAAACACAATATAAGGAATATTCAATTCATCCGAGAGGATAAAAGAAATATTTGTCAAACATTTTAATCATTAAACTAAATAAATCAATATATTTCATAATCAAATTAATATAACAAATATTCAATTCATCCCTAAGAATAAAAAGAAATATTTAATTATTATTTAAATTATGAAAATATTTTAATGAATATATTTTCAAAATTAAACTACATAAGAAAATTTTAATTTATATATAAGGATAAAAGGAATATTCACTTATTTTTTAAATATGATGATAAATTTAAATATTTATTTTTCATAATCAAGTATTTAAGGAATATTAAATTACCCCTAAGGGTAAAAAGAATATTAACTTATCTTTTGATTATGAAACTAAACCAACGTTTAAAGCTTATGTTTTCATTCATAAATTTTTCGCCTATCTTGAAAAGAAACTAAGGTCATATTTATTTTAATTATAGGTTCTATAATTAATTATATCTCCTAAGAAAATACTCTCAATTAAAATGAAGACTAAAATTTTGTAATAATATTGATCATGCTACAGTTGATGTATATATATATTAATTTTATGTTATTTTGAATATACAAAATATTAGAATTGGAATGCTAAAGTCAACTATTTAATCTTTACAACTAGTTGATATTTTAGTGAGTATTATTATATGAGATGCACTCATGAAGGGAGGCAAGTTCATTTTTTGGCAAATTTCATAGTTTTATACATAGAGGATAGAAACCTAAAATGGCTTAACATTTTGATTTGATTATTTTTTTGCTATGGTTATAGAATTGATAGATATTTATAAAGGCATGCAATATATGAAAGTTCAAGAGATTGAGGTGATTTTTAAGCATATGGTGACTCAAACAATTAACCATCAAAGAAGATTTATAAGTATATAGCCAAAAAGGAGGTTTATAGTAGCCTCACCACCACATAGAGCAGGTTGATGCAAGTCGAGGTGAAACTAAGAGAAGTGTTGATGAAGTCAAAAAATTTTTTGGAGAGTATCAACTACATCAATATGAAAGAAATCAAATATATAGTTCATAGTTAGGCATAACTATGGGAAATCTTATCAGCATCAAAATACAAGAGATGGGTGTCAGCATAGTTCTAATGAAATAGCTAAGGAAAAATCATTAGGGCAACATTAAAAAAAAAGGTTTCTAACACTTAAATCATTAGCTAAAATATGGATACCAAATAAATAGTGCCAAAAAGATTTTTTTTTTGTAAACATCATTTATGAGAAGAACCAAAAGTACAATGTCACTTTGTAAGATGTAGACTTAATTTGAACAACTTGATATGCTGAAGATGCTAAATGAAGAAATTATTGGGAGGCAGTCCAACATTTTCTAAGTATTCCTCAAGTTTGTTTACTATCTTATGAATTTTGTTTTAAAGGCTATATATTTCATGCAGAATAAAAAAAAGAAGTTGAAGTTTAGTATTGGAAGAAGAGGATAAGTAGCCCATATGCAATGGGAAGTTGCATTGCCCTTCATCTTTTTTAATTTTATTTTCATTATTTATTCTAGCTTTTTGGCATTGGGGACAATGCAAAATTCAAGTTATGCAAAGTATTTTAACTTTTTATTATATATCCTTTTGTCAAATTGTGAGTGGTTAATTTGTTTTACTTTGTTATATGCACACTTTCTTATTTAGTCTATTTTCTTCTTGTATCATTTCTTTCTTAGGAAAAAGGAGTGGGCATATCTCTCGTGATCATCTACCATTTCTTATGCTAGTTACAACTTCTATACTGAATAAATATTTTCTTTGATGCACTATTATTTGTAATTAACGTATTGAAGGATTGGAGTAATCATTATTATAGTATATTTTATTTTTATTGAACAAATAAGAATTATTTTGTGCTTATGTTATTATTAAAAGACTTAGTACACACGTTTTTGAGAAAAAAAACACAAAATAGTTACCTTAACCTTAAATCTATTCGACATCATGCATAAGTTCAAATATGCATAAGTAGTCACAAAAACATAAAAATAGCTAGTAGCAAGTTCCTTGACAAAGAATTGGACTAAGAGTTGGCATATCATATAAAAAAAGGAAGAAGGGTTTTTCTCATAAAAAAGGGATAAAAGTTGAAGTTTAGTATTGGAAGAAGAGGATAAGTAGCCCATATGCAATGGGAAGTTGAATTGTCCTTCATCTTTTTGAATTTTATTTTCATTATTTATTCTAGATTTTTGGCATTGGGACAATATAAAATTCAAGTTTTGCAAAGTATTTTAACTTTTTTATTATATATCCTTTTTATCAAATTGTGTGTGGCTAATTTGTTTTACTTTGTTACTTTCACACTTTCTTATTTAGTCTATTTTCTTCTTGCTTCATTGCTTTCTTAGGAGAAAGGAGTGGGCATATCTTTCATGATCATCTACCATTTATGCTAGTTACAACATCTATACTGAATAAATATTTTCTTTGATGCACTATTGTTTGTAATAAATATATTGAAGGATTGCATGATATATAATTTTCCTTCATAACAGTCGACAATATCTATCAAGAACTTATCAAAGTAAGTGTTGAATGATTATTTACGAAATATTTTGAGGTATATAAATCCTTCTAGATATATATATATATATATATATATATATACGAGTATAAAAGTTAAATAGTGTTTGGATTACATGTTTACTAAAATAAGATGACTCAATTTAATAAGGAGAGGAGCGATAGAAATTGCTAATAAATTGACAAGTAAAATGCCTACATCACCTTAAAAAAGTAATTATTGTAATAACTAATTAACTCTAATATTTGATACATCCTTAGCAAGTAATAATGTATTTTTCCAACAAGTTTGCCTTGTTGCTCGGGTTATTTTATAGAATTATTTCCCTTTGTTTTCTCTTATTTCTTTGATTAATGATAAGAAATATTTTAGTATTATAGTGTTTTATACATTTGTTTTTTGTACATTTTGACTTAGATTTTTTTTCTTTTTCTTGTATTTATTTTTAATTTAATTCAAGAATTCACTACATAAATTCAAGGAATTTGATTTATTTAGGTGGTTATTATTGTTGAAAAATCTCAAATATATGATTTGCAAAGTAAGAAATTTTGACCCAATTGAGCACTAAACAATAAATAGGTGCATTTGGAAACTTCAAGAACTTGTGTGTCGACCTAGCACCTAGGAACTTCGAATGATACCTAGGATTAAATTCTAACTTTTTTAGTTAGAATTTGAGAGCACATTGCCCATGTGGTCAAACCTAATGCCCAATAACACATGCCTAGTGCCCTAACACTTAACACTGGTTGGTAAAAGTGACATATTAAGCCTCAAAAATAAAGGGCTTAGCTCTTAGGTGCCAATATTTGGTGCCTAGGTACTTAGACATGACTCTTAAGAGCCCAATTGGGCGGTTGGATCAATAAGGCATAATTTTGAGATAATTTTTTCCTTTTTTTGTAGTAATTTTTTTTAAATACTTAAGAATTGTTTTTAGGGTATAGGAGAGTTCTTTCAAGGTATAGGGAGTTATTGGAGAGTTTATTATGGTGGCTAGGGTAAGAAATAATAAGAAGATTTCAATGGCATTAAGAAAAAGACTAAATCCTAGAGCTTTTTCTTTTATTATTTTTTTTTTTTTTAGTCTTAGAATAGTGTATTTATATTTTGCTACCATGTTAATGATCTAAAATCCCTTTGTGGGGATTATATGTTAAATTACACTTTTAATCATTTTTATTGAATGTAAACTTTAGAGTCTTTATGTTATCATATTAATGCACATTTTAATTTATATTTCATGACCTTAGGAGTTCTGCTAAAGAAATAAGAGGTGGATAATAGACTGATCTAAATAAAATATCATGACAAATCATGGGATATTAAAATTATGTAATATGATAAATCATTTATTTTTAATAATGAAACTAATCACCATTGAATCTATCATAAAGTGATTTGGACATTTTATAGAGAGGTTAGTGATCATAGGCTTTCAAGAGAAAGATAGGTCCACCTTAGGTTGGATTATAAAAAACTTTTTGTGACACTTGATTGTATTGTAATCATACAAATTGAAGGAACCCTAGTAAAATCTAATCCGTAGACCTAGTCCATTTTATTTAAAATCTAAGACATTATATATTTTATTTTAGTAGTTTACTTATTTTATCTTTTTACAAATCACCACTCTAATTCAATTGTATGAATAAAATTAATTCAACCTAATTTTAATTAGTAATTGGTTGTATAGTCTTGATGGAAAGATACTTTATACTTTATCACTTGTAAGACCATGTATTCTTGTGTACACATTGATTAGTGTCAATACAATCACTTTTTTACTTAATACACTCACAAAAATTAAAATTAGGATAATTTTGTTTTGCATGTGCTTCATAATTCTGTAATTGTGGCAGTTAAAGCAAAAATTATGGAATTCTAGAGAGAGAAGCTGCATTATTCTAGAGAGAGAAGCTACGGAATTCTAGAGAGAGAAGCTGCGATTCAAATTTCACTTGGCGGTTTGAAAGGCGGAATCTGATGACGGCGAATGATCATCAGTGTTCGTTCGATGAACGAACATCGATCATCATCTGAAGTTGCTGCTCAACAACAATTACTTTGCAATAAATCTCCTCCTATTTTTGGAGATACTGTGACCAATATAATGCCACGTTCTATTAATAATGGCACTCATCTCTCATCCAACTATAGCAAACCATTGATTATCAATGAAGGTGGACTGTTAAATGTCAAACCTACTGAGGTAATTGGGAAAGGAAAAAATGTTATGATACATGAAGGAATTCTGAAGAAAATTGAAGCTCCTAAGCTTTAGAATTTATTTCTTATAGTTGTTTCTGAATCAATTCTGGAAGAAGGTGAAGGTAGCGGTATTAAAAATAAAGTTGTTGGGGAGAAATCTGATCATTCTGCTGAGATTATCAATGGAAATGGGAAGAAAGGAGACATGAATGTAGTCCGTAACTATGAATATGGGGAAAGGAACCTTGCTTTTGCAAGTCCAGCTGAAAATGAAGATGTTATTACTAAGGATCCTTCTGGGAATGGCTTATAAAATGTGTGGCTTAAAAAGACTAATAGAAGAATTACTGACTCTGGATGGGATTTTAGCTGTTCAATTTTCAGAGGATGGTCTTACTCTTAAAATATGTGAGGAAAAGGTATTGGAGAATACCATAAAACTTCAAAATGCACTTGTAGTCAAGGTGTTTGGGGAAAATACTTCTCAATATATTATGAATGCAAAACTTAGACAACAGTGGTCTAGTGGTCTAATATTGGAAAATTCAACCTCACATAGCTAGGTAAGGGTTGGAGCTTATGTGCTTTTGATGATGAAGCATCAGTGGAAAATGTTCTAACTAATGGTCCTTGGTATGTTAAGGGGAACATTATTGGTATTGATAAATGGTCCCAATACTTCAATTCAAATTCAATAAAAGGATTGACTGCCCCTATGTGGATAAGGATGCCTAACTTGCCGTTACATTGCTGGGATGCTACCAATGTTTGCAGAATTGCAGCAAAAATAGGAAAGCCATATCTGATTGATAAAAACATGTTTCAGTGGGGGAGAAGAGACTTTTCCAGAATTTGTATCCAAGTTCAACTAAAAAATGCTTTTCCGCTGGGAGTGTGGGTAGAGGGGAATTCAGGGAAATTCATCCAAAAAAATTGAATATGAGAGGATCCCCTATATATGCTTCAGTTGTGGCAAGATTAGACATGAACAAAAAGAATGTAAAGAGAAGGCATCTACATAAATTGTTAAGGAGCCAAATGATGATAGTTCCAACATAAAGGAGATGGGCCAAAATTTGGGTGGTGAAAATGCATTATTATCAAATTCAGAAGAATGTCATGAGTATGGGTCGTGGCTTCATGTAAGCTACAAAAAATTCCCATCTAAAATAGATAGATTTCGTAGGAATAAAGTGGGATGGAGAAAAATCAACAATAATAATGAAGTAAATCTGATAAACAAAAAAAAATAAAAAAGGTGGAGAAGAATGAAAAGAAATTGGATGCTGAATTTACTGGGATCCAGTCTGTTTTGAAACAGGATAATATGACCAACTTGAAGACAAATGCTGATGAAGAGATGGTTGTGGTCAAACAAACTAGTAACAAATTTGCTGTTCTTAAAGAGGTAACAGATGAAGGAGAATTAATCTGCACTGAGGAAGCGAAGAAGGATAGAATTGAACTAGAAGTAATGGGGCAAGATTCATAAGGGATTTATGGAGTTTCATAATTGGAAAAAAGAAGGAAATCTCTCTCCCTATTGTCAAGATCTAGGAAAATTTGAAGATTCTAAGGATTGTAAAGTGCTACAATTAAAATTAAATTGGCTAAGGAATTGAAAAGTCTTGGTCCGATTAAATTGAAACCTAGAGGAAGAAGAATTGAAGGTGAAGGAAAAGAGAAGGCAGGGAACTTGTCCCCTTTTATTCATTAATGTCTTCAATGATATTTTGGAATTGTAAAGGAGCAAGGAAAAAATAGGCTTCTCTATATCTTAAGGAGATAGTTCATGATAATAATGCTTTTTTGTGGGTATTTTGGAAACTAAAATTTCTAATTCTACTAGATTGGAGATCAATGGAAATAGAGGGGATGAATGGGATTTTTTCAAGTTCCGATAGAAGGTCTATCTGGAGGTATTCTTGTCTTATGGAAAATCAAGGTTGCTTCCTTTTCTTTGCTATTTTCTTTCAACCAAATGGTGATAGGAGAACTTAATATTGTAAACAAGGGTTTATGGAAAATTGCCACTGTCAATGGGGGTAAAGATATAATTCAAAGAAGGATACTTTGGGAGAAATTAAATTATTTCTGCTTAAGTAACACTCTTATGGTTATTGGAGGAGATTTTAACTGCATTATGTCTGGAGAGGAGAAAAGAGGTGGAAGGACCTTTAAATTCACTCAAGGGCCTAGAGAAATGAGATCGTTCTTGGTCAACAATGATCTTCATGAGATGGGTGTGATTGGACCAAAGTTTACATGGTGTGATAATAAAGTTGGCAGTGGCCGCATATTGGGTAGATTAGATAGGTGTTTTGTTAACACTGCAGCAATGAGTTCAGCCAATCTAAAAGTGAAGCATTTATCCACATTCGCCTCAGACCATTGTTCGATCCTGTTGAAGTGTATGGAAAATAGCTTTAAGATTGATAAAATAATCAGATTTGAGGAAGTATGGGCATCATATCCGGCATCTACTGGAGTAGTGAGAGTAGCTAGGAATAAAAAAGCTAATCGTGATTATGCAGAGGTTCTCAATCTTAAATTCGGAAGATCCTTAAAAGCACTTTTCTACTGGTATAAAGCTAAATATAAGGAGTATAATAAACAAAAATATATTCTTAAAATCAAAATTCTGGAGCATCAATCTAAAGAATATGAATTCGATTGGCTGTCTTTTTTTAAGAATGCTAAAATTGCATAGAAAGAGAAAACGGTACCTAGATACAAGCTACTAAGAGTGATGAACACTATGACATTCTTCCTTTACTAAATTACAAAAGGAAGAAGGAAGTTCACTCTCACTAAACAAATCCCAAAAAAAAAAAAAGCTAAGTTAGCACAATAATCTACTAACTTATTACAATTGCGATTAACCCAATGAAAAATCACATTATTGACCTTGCTAAGAAAAGAAAAATCTTTAGAACCCATGCTCCTATCAATATTCTTTGGTATACTGTGCAGATTATGAAGAATATTAAGAATGTTTTTATTGTCACCTTCCACTATAATGCCTCTAACATCTTCGAATCTACCATGTAAAACTTATGTAAGTGCAGAAAGGCTGAAAACTCCAATTTGGCACTGTCCCAATGCATTTTACCCAATCCAAAAGCTAAAAGAAATCTTCCTTTACAATCCCTAACAATGCCACCAATACCAGCCTCATAATTTCCAAAAGAGAAGCATCAAGATTAATCTTAATCCAATCGGGGGGAGGAGGTTGCCATTTATTATAAAACAGTCCATAGGACTGATTAACAACCCAGTTATCCGATTAAACAAAGTGCATATTATCTTGGCTGATAAAATTGAGAACTGAAATAGCAATAAACACATTGCTTTCTTCAGGTTTCCCATGCTTAAACCTGTTTCTATGATTCCAAACAAACCAAATAACAATAAAATACAATTTCACCACCATCACATTAGCGTCTTTGATCCTCCATAAAGCAGTCATTCCAGCCATTGAATTATGGTACCTGAAATCCCCAGCCTCTCAGCACATCCAACACCGTCCGTAGCTTACAGCAGTTGGATGAAATATGGTTGATATCTTCCACTACGTCACACCCCAACGGACAAACAGGAACATCATAAAGTTTTCTTCTGAAGAGAAAATCACCTATGGGGAGAGCATCCAAGAACAACCGCCAAATGAAAACCTCCAGCCTTGCATTCATTTTCAGTTTATAAACCCAATTGATTGGAACAATATCCTCCAAATCTTTATCGCTATCCTCCATAAGTAAAGCAGAGATAGACTTCCCTGACATCTTATACTTTAACTCCATGCAATCATCATTCATATTTGGAAAAATCTGTATTTTGCAAATAAGTTCTAGTAAATCTGTCCCAAAGAACAAATTCAGCTTCTCACGGTCCCAACTACCTTCAGAAATGAAGAAATCCAGAGTAGTGTTGTCATCCTCAAGAGAACCTACAAACGTAGGCCATTTAAGTAAAGATTTATCCAAAATCCAAATGTCCTTCAACACTTTAATTTTGGAACCATCCCCAATTCTCCATCTTACATGATTCCTGAGCACACTCCATCCAGAAACTATAATCTTCCAAGTGGAGGAACTACTTCTATGCAGCCCATAATTCCACCAATTAACTCCATACATAGCAATGAGGTGCCTGCTCAAAAAAGAATCTGGCTTATCAATCATCTTCCATGCAAATTTAGCTCTCATAGCATTTCGCCTTACTACAGCTGAAAGAACATCCCAACCTCCAAACTATTTAGGTTTGCATAATTGCTCCCAAGCCACATAATGAATGCCCCGTTTTCCATCACATTTATTCCAGATAAAGTCTCTACAAATCTTCTCAAATTCCATCAAAGTCTTCAAAGGAATAAGAGAGTGAGTCATGATAAAAACAGGAAGTGAAAGATAAACTGATCTAACCAAAACCAGTCTACCAGCTAGAGAGATATATCTATTCCCCCAAGCATTAATTTTTTACTAGATTTATCCAATAAAACCTGAAAGTCCACCTTCCTTAAATGTCTCAATGCCAATTTGATACCCAAATACTTAAACTCTTCAACTAATTTAATTCCCAGAAATCTGGAAATCTGTTCCTCCTCCTATCCACCGAACTCCCACAAACCAAGGAAGATTTATGGTAGTTAATATTTTGACCCGTCCACTTACAATAACTCTCCATAATTTCTCTAACCTTCTTCATACAATTCACCTTAGCTTCCATAAATAGTAAAATATCATCTGCAAATAAAAGATGAGAAATCTACTGGGAATTAGAAGAGATTCTAATACCCACATCAACACCCTTGCTATGGAAAGCGTTAGAAAGAAGTTGGGAACAAAGGATAAAAAGAAATGGTGACAGAGGGCATCCTTGACGAAAGCCACTCTTCCCCTCAATCCAACTAGAATTAGAACAATTAATCAGAATAGAATATCTTGGATCTAGGATACATTCCATCATCAAGTTAACAAAGCTGGTAGGGAAACCCAACTCTGTCATCATCTTCTTCAAAGTTGACCAACACATACTATCATATGCTTGTTCCATGTCCACTTTGATTGCTAAAAACCCATTACAAGCTTTAGAAAACCTTAATTTGTTAAAAATCTCCTGAGCCAAAAGAAGATGGTCTGAGATTGATCTTCCCCTCACAAAAGCCGCCTATTCTTCAGAAATAATCCTTGGAATAACTCCCAACATTCTATTAAGCAATACTTTTGCTATAGTTTTATATATTGAATTGCAAAGGCTAATGGGATGGTAAGTTGATGGAATATTGGGATTATAAGATTTAGGAATAAGCACAACTAAGGTGTCTTTCCAACCCTTGCACATAGAACCAGTGAGAAAAAACTGTTGCACAGCTCTAACTACATCGTCCTTAATGATGTTCCAAAAAGCTTTGAAAAAGGAATAGGTGATTCCGTCAAAGCCCGGAGCCTTGTTGCTGCCCAGATTCAGAATAACTTCCTTTATCTCATCTTCGGCCATATCATTATCTAACCAAAGCTTATATCTATCTTACAAAACCAACCACGGCTTAGGCCAACAAGCAAAACAACAATATCTGGATTTCCATTTATTTTGAAAGAACCTATAAAACACCTCCTCAACTTCTTTTGGATCATCAGTCAACACCCCATTAGAATCCTTAACTTGAGAAATCCAGTTGACATTTCTCATTGAATTGGCAAAAGAATGGAAGAACTTGGTATTTGCATCACCATCATTAATCCACTTAGCCTTTTCCCTTTGCTTCCACCAGGTATTCAAATTATGAAGTATGACATTAAGTTATTTGACTTTATCTTTAAGTAACCAAATCTTGTCGTCAGTGAACCACCCTTCTCTTGCTTCTTCTTCTTGCAAATGCAGAATTTCAGCTTTCAACTTGTCTTTCTCCAATGAGAAATCCTTCAATCTAGCCTTGCTCCAATAAAAAAATCCTTCAAAGTTCTTTTGCATTTTTTATTAAGAACTTCCATGTCATCCCCCAAGAAGGGTCTCCTCCACCTACTAGAGACAATATGTTCAGCAGTCTTAAAGGACAACAAAGTGTCTTCAAACTTAATGCCACTTCTTTCTTTAAAAACCGACTCAAACATCTTTAATACAATCGGACTATGGTCCGAAGCTACTCTGGCTACCTGCCTTACCAAAGTAATTTGGATTTTATTGATGGCCAAGGTATTTATAATACACCTATCAAGTCTTTCTAGAATCCATCCCCCTCCACTTTTGTTGTTGCACCAAGTGAATCTAGGACCAATAAACCTAACTTCATGATAGTCATTATCATTCATAAACTTCACCATATCCAATGGGCCTTGTGAGAATTTAAATCTTCTACCACCCTTCTTATCTTCTTGAGCCAAAATGCAATTAAAATCCCCTCCAACAATAGAAGGAATATCTCTATGGGAAACCTCCTGAACATACTCCCAAAGAAACCTTCTCTTAAGAGCCACTTTACTAGCATAAACTATTGAAATCATCCACACCCTTCTATTGAAGACATTGAGATCACCAATTACACATTGATATGAAGTTTTTAAAACTGAAAAAGAAGCCAAATCCAATCTCCATAGAACTATGATTCCACCAGAAAGCCCTTCTGAGGGAAGAAGGAGGTAATCCAAACCAAGCCCCATCATCCTTACAAACGAATCTTTGTCCATAGAAGAAATTTTAGTTTCAATCAGCCCTACAAAGAACACTTTGTAGTCTTTTATAATTTCCTTCAAATAAAGAGAGGCCTCGCTTTTTTTGGCCCCTCTACAATTCCAAAATATGATTGATTCCATTAAAAAAGTTTGGGGGAAGAGCCCCCAACTCTTTTCTTAATACCTCCATCCAGAAATCTGCCCTAGAATTGCTTTTAATATGACCTAAAGCTTTAAGCTCTTTAGCAAGCTTACATTTCACCAATTCTCCATTTGAAGCAAACTCCTTCTCATTTCCCACAACACGCTTTCTCCCCTCACAGTCCTTGATAATTCCATCACCGTCTGGATTTCAGCTACAGGAGGATCCACTTCTCTGTTATAATTTCCACAACCACCAGTAATGGAATTATTGCAAACATCTTCAATTCCATCATCTTCCACCCCATCCAACACAACAAATTTATTCAAATTAATTGGAATAAATGGGGTATCAACACCAGAAATCTTACCGTCAATAGAAGAAGTAGCCTTAGTAGAAGCAGTAATCTCCACAGCAGAATTATCCTTACAGACAGAGTTCCTTCTAGAAACAATCACCTCCTCTTCTCTAGTATCTCCCCTTCCTCCAAGTGATTAACAAAATCAGCTGTTTCCACCTTAGCATTAGCATCAACACTTTGAGTTTCTTTTCCAGCAACATCAACATGAATTCCATTCGTTCTCTTCCATTATTTTTTTTAACAAATTTCGGCTTATCTTTATGCACAACAGATCTTCTATTAATTTTTTTTTTTCACCATGATCTAAGGACCATAAGAGGGATCAATAACATCCTCCTGAACCTTTTCCACCTTCTTAGCTCCCATTGACTCCCCTTCATCCATAATCCTGTCAGAGGTTCCATAATCCTTCACTTTGCAATCAGATTTTAGATGCCCCACCATTCCGCATTCATAACAAAAAGTCAAGATTTTCTCATACTCAAATCTTTGAAAGAATCTCCCTGAGATACTTTCAACCCATACTCCCTAAAGGAAGACATTGATCCAGCTTAACTCTCACACAAACTCTAGAGAATTCTCTTTTCCCCCACTGAAACATATTACCATCCATCATCATAGGTTTTCCAATCGATGAAGCAATACGAGCAACATTCACTTCATCCCAACATTGCAAGAGTAAGTGAGGCATACTAATCCAACTAGGTGAGGTTTAGCCTGTCAAAGAAAGGGTGGAAAATTCTAATGACAACTTTTCCATCCCCACTATGTTGCCATTGACAAACCAAGGCCCTCCTGACAGAACACCTTTCATCATCTCAGTCGACTCAAAGGAACACAAAAACCAGCCCTTCCCTAGAGTTGTAAAGTGAAAATTTCCAAAAAGCTTCCACTGTCTCCTTATTTCCCAAGCTACTACATGAGGGGGAACCTCCATTCCAAAGACTTTAATCACCAAAGAATTCTTGAGCTTATTTGAATTTGAAACCTCCAATTCTTCTATCAATTTCACAGACTTACCATCTTCCGAGAAGACCATATCATCCTCCTTGAAATCTAGCATTATATAAGGTTTTCTCTTCCACAGATTTTCATCCATCCCAACCAATTTTTTAGCAGGCATTACTTCATTAACCTTGTCCGCTAAATTTGCACCAACTGAATCAGACCTTGTCAAGAATTGGACGCTTTTGTTAACAGAATTACAAGTATTCACATTTATCCCATGGACTAATCTAGAGATTGCATTTGAATTGTCGAACCTGTTAACCAAAATGTTCATTTCTGAAGATGTCACCGCCGGATCAAAAGAACTTTGATCAGAAATCTTTCTTACTACCTGAGGGGATACAACCCCCTCGTCTTCAACAACCAACTTTCCTTTACCTTCGACGAATAAAACTTTCGTGGACGAATCCACAAAATTCTCCTTGATTAGCAAAGGCCCATTTGAACGTTTTAAAGCAAGTTCACCAGACTTCTTATGATTAATCCCGCCCAGATTTTGATTCAAAGAATCCACATTAGCAATATTACCATCCGCCATAGCCAAAGAAGGCTGACGACCATCCACAACCATCAACTTGACAGATCCAATTCCTTTAGAATTTCAAATCCCTACAGCCGCTGAAGATGGCCGGCGGCCATCCATAACCTCCACAGCCTCCAATTCTGCGAAGAACGGAATACAAAATCGGGAAAGAAAATTTGAAAAAAAATGACTTTCTCTCTCTAGAAACTTGGAGCTTCTCTCTCTATAAAAATTCGGTTGGCTGTTAAAGGAGGAGATTTCTACACTTGGATCTTATGTATCAGAATTAAATTCTATTTTGGCTAGAATTAACACTTGGTGGAAGCAGAGAGCCAATGTTAAATGGTTGAAAGAGGGTGATACAAATTCTAAGTTTTATCATTACTTATCTTCGGCAAGGAAAAATGCTAACTGGATATTCAAAATAAAGGATGAAGACGGCTCAGTGATTGAAGAGTCAAGTTCAATTGCTGCAGTATTTATGGATTTCTTCAACAACAAATGAAAGGAAAGGAGATGTTCTTTAACTGGGTGGCCAACGGTTAATTGTTCTCTGAATGAATATGACAAAGACTTGTTGAACAAAGAGGTATCCTTGAAAGAATTGGAGATGGTGGTGTTCCAAGCTGGAGAAAGTATATCACCAGGTAATGATGAAGTTTCATATTCTTTTCTGAAAGCTTATTGGAGTATTATAAAAACTTATTGCTGGAATGCAATTTCTCATTTTTTTCAATTTAGGAAAAATGAATATGGATTGGAAAGAAACATTATTGGTTCTTATTCCCAAATTTCAAAATCCTACTAGTCCAAGTCATTTCAAACCAATCAGTCTTTAGTCTTTATAAATCAGTTTACGAAATTGTTGCTAGAATTTTGTTGAATAGGATGAAGCTTATGATTCCAGAGCTAGTTTCAATTGAGCAAGCGACATTTGTTAATGGAAGATCATTAGGTGATCATATTCTTGTGGCTTAAGAGGTTTTTCAAAAATTCAAAACTTCTAAATCTTCACAAGGACTTGTTTCATTTAAAGTTGATCTAGAACAAGCATATGAAAGTATATGTTGGAAAACCTTAAGGAAAGTATTGAATTATTTTGGATTTCCTGAAAAATTTGCTTTATGGGTTATGGAGTGTGTTGAAAATCCTAAGTTCTCTTTTATTATCATTGGTAAAGTTTCAAGTTGGATTCATGCTAAAAGTGGATTTCGTCAAGGATGTTCACTCTCTCCTTTCTTGTTCATTATATATTCACAATTATTTACTAATGGACTAAAACTGAAAGAGGATTCTTTGGGTATAAAAATGGGTAATCATATGCCAAAAATTACTCATCTTTTATATTCATATGATATGTTAATTTTCTCTCATGCTAAAATCAACAAAGTGAAAGAGATCAAGGCTTTACTCTCAGATTTCTGCTGCTGGACTGGACAAAACATTAATGTGGGAAATCAGCAATATTGTTTGGAAAAAATGTTAAAAGGAAAACAAGGAAATCTATAGAAAGAATCATGGGTTTCAAAGAGGGTGAAGGAGATCAAGTATCTTGGTGTTAAAATTGCTTTAAGAAGAATGGTTGCTGCATATTTCTACTTTCTTATTAAGAAATGTCTAAAGGCAATTGGAGTTTGGGGAATCAAATTACTATCTATGGTAGGGAAATTCTTATTAGTAAGAACAGTTTTGCTTTCTATTCCTCTATTCTATTGCTCATTTACTCTAATTTTGAAAGGTATTCTAATGGAATTGGATAAGTTCAGTAGAGAATTTATATGGAACAAACAAGATGGGAAAGCGAGGTTGCATTATGTTAGCTGGAGTGATCTTTTTAAACCTATTAAAAATGGAGGTAGAGGCCTTCACTCGTGTTTAAGTGTTGTGGAACCTATTAGAGCAAATTTGGCTTGGAAAGTAACACAAGACAAAAAATCCTTGCTGTTTAAATTTTTAAACCAGAGGTATGGTTCTTTTGGTGATTTAACTGTTTATGGTAGAGGATCTTCACCTACATGTAATATTCTGTATAATGGAAAAAAAGCTCTGAAATTTATTGTCAAGTGGAGAGTAGTTAACAGTTGCTCTATTAATATATTGAATAATATTTGGATCCTAGACAAAAGCTTGAACAATTGGCTTACATTTGTCTCGATCTCAATTATGGAAGCAATATGGTAGACTCACTAATCAACAATGGTGAGTGGAATTCAAGGAAGTATTGAATTATTTGAAGCTTAAATCTTTGTTTGGAGAAGAGCTAATCAAACTTATTCAAAAGGTGGAGATACAAAATGATAAAGATGCTAATTATCTGGAGCTTGTCCATCAGAATCTAGGGAATTCTATTTCTTCACTGGTTTATAAATCAATAACAGAGCAACAAGAGGAATGTTGGCTTTGGAATTGCTTTAGAATTATCAAATTGAATTCTAAAGTTGAAACGTTCTGGTGGAGGGTATGTAATAATGATGTACCTACTTTTAAATTTCTTATATCAGAGAAGGATTTATAATTTATTTGAATGTCCTAGAGGCTGCGGTGAAACAGATAATTCTGACCATCTGATGGTTAGATGTGTTAAATTGAAGGAAGTTATTGGTCATCTGAATACATGGGGTTTTTCTTTGTAGTTGTTTAACTCCTTCCAAGAATGTTGGGATTGGATGGAAAAGTTTAGTAAAAGCCATGGTTTTCTAATCAATATCCATTGCACTGTTGTATACCTCACATGGAGATCCAGAAACATATTTGTACATGACGGCAAGGAAGACAGTTCTATGCTTATAGCTTCTAATGCTATAAGTTGTGCTTCTATTTGTTATATGAAGGATGGAAGAATGGGACACTGGGGTACTAATCAGTCTTTAAGATTGTCAGATCATTGGTACCCTCCTCCTCCCAACTGGATCAATATCAATGTTAATGCTTCTTTGTTACAATCATATAAGGTTGGAATTGGAGGAGTTATTCGGGACAATAAAGGAAGATTTTTGTTGGTTTATGGTAAATCTTGCATTCACTGGGATATTTCTATGTTAGAACTCATGACGGTGGAATCTATTAAGGAAGTCTTAAAAGTTCGGATGCTTGATTATCAAGGTATCATAGTTGAAGGTGATAACTACAATGTTATCAAGTTTTTAAAGGAATTGGAAGGGAATTGGAAAGATGAGTTGTTATTTCTCAAGGATCATAAATTTATTGTTTTCAATTGGGTTAATAGAAATTGTAATAAGTTACCAAATCTTTGTGCTAACTATGCGATTTTGAGAGATTTCTGTTGGGAAGATTTTACTTCGAATAATATTCCTCCTTTATTTGCTAAAACTCTAAAGGAGGAATCGGTTGTATTTAGTTTGTAATTAGACTTTCTTTTTAATAAAATCATCAGCAACTTGTTTTCTTTCTTCAAAAAAAAAAAAAACTCAAATATGAAAACTCAAAAGTAATAAAAATGCTTTGAAAAACATTCAAGTGCACTAGAAGCTATACATGCACATTGAAAAGTATGCAAGCCATCTAAAAACTTCTAAATTTGTCGAAGTAAAACTTTCTCAACAAAATGTCCCGAAATCCTAATGCATATTTTATGGATCTAAATCCTAATAAAGATAATTTTTTTAAAATTATTACAAATTTGCTATATTAAAGTTCTATCACCCAAATTTTATAGTAACAATCCATCTAACCTTCGTGATAACTTGAGTAAGGTAACCAATTTTAAATAACTTCAACTCTTAAAGAGCTTCTATTATGTTGAACATATCACTATGATCAATTCTAAAAGATCCCACACCAATAAGGACAAGTTACATGTCTTCTAACATATTGATTTTGTTGCCAAATGAAACCACAAGATAATTATAATGAGAAGGTGATTTTATTACAAAATAATGTTATTACATGACGATCATGGACAAAGTCACTAAGTTCCCTAATGGCTTAGAACTATTTTCTAGGGCACATAGCCCTTTGTTAGCTATGTTGACTTAATATTATTTCATTAAGCTTATATTCATCCCAGGTTTATAAGGTTTTATTGGAAAACCAACCTATGAATGCTGATAAGGATCTTTCATTCAGGTTGGGTAAACTACTTTTTTCTTGTATTGATTAGGTAGACCCATAATAATATAAGATGATGAAATAATGAGATCTTAATTATTTTCATCATCATTCCTTCAATATCAGCTTTAAGCTACAGGTGGTAAAATTTTCAATCCTAAATCCAATCTCTACTGCTATATCCTAAGCACTTAGTCCATAATGACTAGCCATAAAAAAAAATCTTTTTCGTTAATGAGCACATGACATTAAAGTGTTGTGGATAATTACTTAAAGAAAGCATACGTTTCATTACTTGTTGTCTTTTTTGAGTTGTGTATATTTCATTTAGAACTCCTTAACATAGGCATGTTTGCCTTGAATCACACCGTCTCTAAGCAATAAACATGAGAAATAAGACAAAGTGATACATAATAGGCTAGGCCCAATAACATATGCATGCAAGCCTTTAAAGGAAAAAAAAAATATATGTTTAAAAAAAAATAGTATGATAAAAACTAAAAACAACAAAAATATTGGGGAACAAATCTTTAATGGCAAATGGATAATATAATTTGGATAAAATTTTCAAAACTTCGTAAAAAATACTAAAATTGGCTATCAAAATGACACAATAGTGATTTATAACTCTATACGACCTATGATAAACAACACTAATTTGGTCAATAACAACTTTAATAAATTATAGTTTTCAAAATATTTAGGTTTTGTTTAGGACAACTTTCTTACTGCTTCTTAACGTACCTTTCTAGTACAAAATTAGAAAGTCATGTTAAGAAGCTGTAAGAAAGCCGTCTCAAACGAAGGCTTAGTCTTTGCCTAACATTATCCAAGATAAATGTTAGGGTCAGTAAAATTAGTTTGTAGCTTCGCAAGGTGCACATTTGTGGGCTCCGAAAATTCTGCCCCGACCTCCCCTCCACGCTTTTCTTTTTATGCTGGGCGAGGGGGAGTTTTAACAAAATAAGTTTCGAGGTAAATTTTGGAAGGCAGATGGGTTTGTAGATAAGACACTACCCAGAGATTTCTCCCTCATTTTGCGAGGACTTAATGATCTGAGTTCTGGTTTCCTATAGGCGCAAGCCCCTATAGTTAATTACCCCTCCCGATTACGAGAGAGAACTTTCGATTAAGGCTAGTCGTCGATCAGATACGTAGAGATACGTGTTATCTGGCACATAGTAGCAGCAATAGATTTGAAAATGGAGAACTGGATCTGGATTTGGAAATTTAAGAATTGGGTCTTTGGATTTGGAATTTGGAAAGGTTTAATATTTAAAATAGAAATTTCACCATCTTTCACTTAAAGCGGATGGTGGGGGAATGGATGATGGGCCCGATCAAGATCCCATGATTTGTCATTATATTGTTTCTTACCATGTCTGTCTTCTGTTATATAAAGCAGTCACATCTTGGGATAGTTTGACGCAGCAACTCATGGATGAAAGTAATCAAATTCTTGGTAGGATTGCAAATAATCTTGACTTGATGAAGGTAGCTACCTAAATTTCTCTTCTGTACGGAATTTTAATATAACTACACTGATGTGAATCCATAGTAATAATTTAAACTGATTCAACACATTCATGGACCTGAATACACAGCTAAGTTGACAGGCAAGCATGTGGGCACAGACTAACACACATGTCCTTGCACACACACATTGAACGGTCTTATGTATTCTTCCGGCGACATGGTTAACTGGGTTCTTTTTTTCTCTTTTTCATTCATGTATGTTGTTGAGTGGGGTGATGCAGGATTTCTTAGTACTAACAAATACTTTGAAAGATCATATAAAATGTAAATGAAATGATGTAATCAGGTTAGGAATTCCCAAATTAATATCCAGAAAGGAAATGTAAACAATTGTGCAAACAAGCTTGTGAAATTCTCCAGCATAACATATACACCTTTTAATACAAGCCAGGAATAATCGAATAATAAGTATGCAAATTTGTGGGAAAAGTAACGAATCTTCTAGCATAAATTAAAGGTAGGAATTTCAGATTCCATGACAGAACACAAGAAAATAAGATAATGATGTAGGAAGTCTTAGGATCACGGGGTCTCTAATGCAATTTGCTACGTGGAGCAAATATTTTGCAAGAAACATACAAAATTTACACTTCATAAATACATATAATCTAAAAAACTATTTTTTACTTTTGATAAAAGTTGACAATATAAAGGAAATCAAGTGAAACGCAAATTCCAGGGGTTTCTTATTGAAATAACAAACACTAATTGATAACCAAGATAACTATAAAAGAGTTGAATGCCACACAAGGATTTTAATATAACCAGTTAATTGAAAATTATATTATTTTTAATACGGGTTCTTTCAATTTCCCTTCTTTGTCATTGCTCTCCTTTTATGACTAGTATGTGGGGGCGTGTCATTGAGGATAATTCAGCTACCTTGTTGTACTCTTCAGCATTAACATGGCTATTGGCCAAGTCCAACAGCTTTGTGAGTGTTTTCAGTTGTTGCAAGTCGAGTGCATATTTGAAGAAACCCTCTCTCAATCATTGGGTCCTCTGTTTAAAATTGCGCAACAAGAGGCGCGCCTCTGCGCAATTTGCCCCAAATACGCCTCAAGGCTTACACAATTTTCCTCTTGGCAGATGCGTACGCCTCACCGGGCGCGCCTCTAAGGCGCAATTGCGCAATTATAGGTGAGGCGTACGCCTCATCAACCCGGTCCCACGGTGGGTTAAAATTCACCGCACCAATCAGTATAAGCTGTTCGACCACTGTTTAAACTTCCAGTACCGCTCGGTACCGAGCCAGTATTGAAGATGATGAAGATATGATATTCATAGATACAATTGGAGAAGAAGATTTCCTTGAAAACCCATTTAGTGATGGGATATGATTGGATTTTATATGTTCCTTCTTAATTGTATTTTGGGAGTTCTGATTGAATATAATTTTGTGGTTTTGTGCTTTAGAACATGCTTTTATTGCATATTTTTTCTTAATTTCCACTAATTCCACTTATCAATTAGATGTTTTTATTGTATGATTGACTTTTGCTATTATTTACCTGTTAAAACCCTTAAATTCTCATTTACGCAATTCTGCGTCCGTGAGGCTTACGCCTCAGATCGCCTCAAGGCTTACGCCTCGCCTCACGGACAAAAACTGCCTCGAGGCTTATTTAGGCAATTTTAAACCTTGGTTGGGTCAATATAGTATGGATAATTGTAGGCTCCAATCCTTCACTTTCACCACTAAAACATCACTATAAAGTCCCTCAGTAGTTCCTCTGGCTTTAGCTTCATTTTTAGCAGAGCTTGCAAATTTCTCTGGGTCTTCTGGATGCTCGTAGATTAAGTTACAAATATTCTCTTGAATTCAATAAAAGAGGAGATCACTCCCAGAGCTAGCACCTTTGAATTAGGATGGAAAGTATAGGGGGGCTAGAAAGAGCAGAGAAAAAAAATATACATCTCAAACTAGCAGAATATTCATTATTTGAGAAAATTTGGGTTTTCCCAACTATTCGTTATTACTCCTTATTTTATAGGGCTCAAAGAACTACATGAAAAGATATAAAGAGAAAAAGTATAAAATTAAAAGCCACACAGAATACCGATACAATGCTTAAGACTAATCATAACACATTTTGCCCCCTAATAGGCTAGGGAATGATGAAATCACTAGGCAAGCTCTTTTTTGGCAAGCTTAGTGGTAGCGAGTAGGCTACATGTGAGTCTATTTTTTTGAAAGAAATCATAAAAAACTTTATTAATAACTAGAAAAATTACATCCTAATGGCGTTTGATTCCTCCTTTAACAAATTGATAAAGGATGGAGGAATCTTATTCATGACTAAATCATCCCAAATGAAAGAACTTAATATAGCATAGTTAGCACAAAGATCCGCTAACTTATTGCAATCCCTTCTAACATAATTAAAGTTGACAAAATTGAAACTTTTCATAAAAGAAAGATTTCCCATCTCATTATTGTCTTTTCTCACAATGTCTTGAATGAAATTGATTACATTTTTGTTGTCACCTTCAATGATTAAGCCTTTGTAATCCAACATCCATTCTTTAACCACCTCCTTGATTGATATAATAGCATGAAGCTCCAATGAAGCACCATCCCAATGAGTTCACTTTTGACCAAAAGCCATCAAGAATCTTCCCTTATGATCACGAAACACACCACCAATCCTAGCCTCATATGAAGGAATAAGGTAATCATCTATATTTACTTTAATTCAATCGGGTGGAGGAGGGTGCCAAGAAATATTCAACAACCTTTCCGGTTGATTGGCATCCCAAATACCCGAGCTAAAACAAAATAAAGGCTTGAGAATAGCAGAAAAACTTACAGCGTTAGTGGCAATCACCAACGAACAGGTTATAGATTCATTCCTAGCATTCCAACATAAGTAAATCATTTTGCAAAAAAGATTAATAAGCCACTGATATTGCCTCTTTAACCATAAAAAAGATGAATCAATGGAGCTAAAACTAGAAATGTCAAAAACCCAAAAGTTTAGAAGTTGAATGACTTCTTTTACAAATCTGCATTTGAATACAACATGCTCAATGTCTTCTACCATCTCGCATCCCCTTGGACAAGCATTGTTACTTTGTAACCTTCTATAACATAAGAATTGATATGTAGGGATTGCATTGTTTAAAACTCTCCACCAGAAATTCTCAACTCTTGAATTCAAGTTAGCATTTTTCATCCACTTCCATTCAGCCAAAACAGCACAGCCTTTCTCCAGTTTTTTGGTAGCCAAGGCTGAAATAGTTCTTCCAAAAAGTTTATTGATTAATTCCAACTGATCTTCTTCATTCCCCGAGAAAATCTGAACACCAGAAATCAACTTTACAAGTTCTGGACCGATCAACAGTCCCAGCAAACTTGCATCCCAGCAACCGTTGCTTATGAAATTATCCACCGTGAGATCATGAGTTTGAACAAAGGTTGGCCATTTATCAATGCTTTTATCCAATAACCATGCATCTTTGAAAACATTAATAGATTTTCCATCAACTATTCTCCATTTAACAACTGTTTTGAGATATTCCGCACCATTACATAAAATCTTCCAAGCAGTAGAACCTGCTCTGTCCGGCTGATGATCCACAAACATAGAACCATTAGGGAAACAACACTTTATGCATCAAAGAGTCTTTGTCTTGACAATATTTCCAAGCCAATTTGGCTCTAAGAGGACCAGCTTTCTTAGAACATGGTACAATACCCCGGTCACCCAACTCATTCGGTTTACAAATAGAATCCCAGCTAACATAGTGTAGAGCATCCCTTCCATCTTTCTTGCTCCATATAAAACTTCTGCACAATTTATCTATTTCATTCAACACACTTTTAGGAACCAAGGCAAGAGTAGATTGAAAAGTGGGGAATGATAATAGCACCGACTTGACCAAAGTAATTCGACCGGCCAAGGAAATAAATTTTCCACCCCAAACAACAAGCATAGTCATTGCTTTATCTAATAATGATTGAAAATCTGATTTCACCATTCTTCTCAAAACAATCTTGATTCCCAAATAGGAAAATTCTTTGACCTCCTTGAAATCCATAATTCTAGCTATAGCTTTCCTCTTCCTTTTCTTTACTGTTTTTGCAAATAATATTCCAGATTTGCTAGTATTCACTCTTTCACCCATCTAACCACAAAAATCCGAAATGATGCTTTTGATCTCCTTAACCATCTTCAACCTTGCTTCCGAGAAAATGATAATGTCATCGGCATATAGAAGGTGAGTGATCTTATGCCCATTAGGAGATATACGAATACCTACGGAATCCTTCTTTTGAGAAAAAATATTAGATAGAAGTTGAGCACAAACAATAAACAAAAATGGAGGTAACGGGCATCCCTGACGAAAGCCACATTTTTCTTCTATCCAATTAAACAAATTTCCATTTATTGATAAAGAAAACTAAGGACTATCAACACAATCCAAAATGAGATTAACAAATTTATTTGGAACCCCCAATCCTTCAAAGCCTTGAATAAGGTTGGCCACCCCATTGAATCGTAAGCTTGTTCCAAGTCTAACTTGAAGGAAACTAAAACTTTAGAGGATTTAGAATACCTAAACTTGTGGAAGACTTTATGAGCCACCAACACATGATCCGAAATAGATCTTCCT
Source organism: Dendrobium catenatum (assembly GCF_001605985.2). Classification (NCBI taxonomy): domain Eukaryota; kingdom Viridiplantae; phylum Streptophyta; class Magnoliopsida; order Asparagales; family Orchidaceae; genus Dendrobium; species Dendrobium catenatum. Next base: position 902,095 of record NW_021319463.1, read on the forward strand.
TTCAAAAAAGCTACTTGTTCATTCGAAATTAATTTAGGAATCACAAGTAAAAGTCTATTTAAGATCATTTTTGCTGCTACCTTGTAAACAGAAGCACACAAGCTTATTGGTCTAAAATTGGAAGGGGACAAGATTTTTTACCTTTGGTATCAGCATAATGATTGTTTTTTTCAACTCACTACACATCTTACCGGATTTGAAGAAGTGATCCAAAGCTTTCCAGAAATCATCCTTGATAATGGGCCAATATGCCTTGAAAAATGAATATGAGATCCCATCACGTCCCGGAGCTATGTTCCCCCCAAGTTCTTTGATTACTTTCTCCATTTCTCCCATGGAAAATTCTCTAGCACTTCACTTGGTTGGCCACTTCATCTTGCTTGCATACAGGAAATATCTACTAGACTACCCTTCTCTCCTCTTTCTGTAGTAATGAAGAAGTATTCTAGATGTATGGATGATATGATCTCAACTCCATCTGGTCAAATTCATTTCAATTCCATAGGCTTGACTTGCCAATTTTTATTAACTTCGCAATTTCATCCATGACATTGACTTTCTGCAATGAGAACATGTAACTTGGGCTAGTTGCTTAGATAACTATAGTTCAGGAGGAGGAGGATACTAGAGATTATTTTATTTCTTTTAGTAGTGTTGACAGTGTTATGTCCCGTAAAGTTGTGTTTTCTGCGGATGGGGAGGCTATAATCCTCAATCCTCTTACTTTAGATGACTTTGACTTTGTTCCATGTGATGTTATGAAATCAATGAAAAAGGATTTTGAGAACCCAGGTTTGATAATGAGGATTAGATACAATTTCACCTGATTCCTTAACATTATGTTTCTCAGGCTTCGGAGTAGTTCCATCTAGGTATCCATCGAACCCGTTGGCGGTAAATAGCTTCAGCACTTGTGATTCCAAAGCAGGTAATTATCTGTATTTAACTAGGTGTTCAACACCGATTTTACATTGAGCATAAGGAACTTCAGCTGAGGCGGAATAGTCGCTTCGGCCATCTTCACCGGAGTTTGAGAAGAAACGGCGGACGTGTTAGTTGAAGATTCCGCTGAACTCATTATGGTTTCGATCAATAGAAACCACAAAGCCGATCAGAGAAAGCAACCTGGAAGCTCTGATACCATGAAAAGTAGTATCGACCAGCAGCAGCTCCTTCAAACCTGCAAAGAAGAAAGCAAAAGCAAACAGAGAAGAGTAGTTTATTGAGTGAAGGGAAATTGTCACAGGATTTCATTAATTTCCCTTATCTTCCTCCCAGTTCCTGTAGCTAAAGGAAGTATGTATACAGAGTGTAATTGATCCCAACGGTTGGATCAAGCCGTTAATAAACAACGGTTAGGATTAGCTTAGTACAAGCATTAGTCTGCAATGGCAGGAGTGGCTGCAAAACATCATTGCAAACGGCTGTGCCAGTATATGCACATCCACTTATCTCTTCAGCTTATCAAGGTTTACAAGTGAGCATACCCGAGTGAGGGACGCTTCTAAATATGAGCAAAAAAGCCTGCATATGTGAGTGACAAACATAAGCAAGCGACAAGCATATATCTTTCAATGAGCAAGTAAGCAGAACGTTGGAACATGTATGACATCATGTGTAGAATTGAAAGTGGAGATCATGAGCTATGAAGGAAGATAGAGAGGGGGAGGGGCACCATCTAGTATTATTAATCTTGCTCCGATATGATATTAAACTAAGAAGAGTTTTCTATATGTATTATCTAGTAAAGGGATGCCTTGTATTCACTGAGGGAATATAAATTCAATATTATGGAGGATGCTTATTTAAACATGGTCTACTTAAACTTTCTTGAATAAAATCTTTTATTTTTTATTTTTAATTTCTTATTTTTTATACTTGAACGAAAGAATGGACATTTTCTATTATAATTGTGTGGGCTCCGAAAATTCGGCCCCAGCCTCCTCGCCGCGCGATTTCTTTTATTTTTATTCGGCGAGGGAGTTTTAACGAACTAAGTTCCGGGGTAAATTTTGGAAGGCAGATGGGTTTATAGATAAGACACTACCCAGAGATTTCGCCCTCATTTTGCGAGGACTTTATGATCTGAGTTCTGGTTTCCTATAGGCGCAAGCCCCTATAGTTAATTACCCCTCCCACTAACGAGAGAGAACTTTCGATTAAGGCTAGATCATATCCTATTGATTCATATCTCAAGGATTTGATTCCAATAAGGAGCGTATTGGCTCTGGCCATAATCGGTATTTCGTGGTGCCATTTGGCGGCAAAACGACTCGGTTCAGAGGGCCCCGGGTCGTCATAACCGTTTATCCTGCGGTGCCATTTGGCGGCAATCCGCTGGTTAAAGGACACGTACTACGTCCTTACTGGCAGGAGATTGTTTTGAGAATGGATCCTCGTGATATTTTCGACTTGGCATTTGACTCTTTGTGCGCTGAAGTTATATTTGAATTTGTCCACCTCGGCAAACTGTTGCGAAGGGTGGATGGATTTTGCTTTAAGATATTGATGATTTGATTTCAAATTTTAAATATTTTTGGGATTTTGGGATTTTTGGGATATTTGGGTGGAGCTTTGGATTAAATGGACCCCTCCGGTTGAGATTAGCGTTCAACACGGCCATCATCGGGGTGTTTGGGGTCATTTCCACTTTAGTTGATTTAACCCTGTCAACTCGACCGTGCTGTTGATCGAGGATCGGGTTCCTCATAGGCTTTGTGCCTTTGTTCATGAATTTTTTATTGAAGGCCTTGAAGGCCGAACATGAATGTATAAGATAAATATTCCGGTCGACTTCGTGACCACATAATTATATGATGGTTCGAACCCTGTCTACTCCTATTTGCATGATTAGGAGGATCGGGTTTCGTAGGCTTCATGCCTTTGTTTATGAATTCCTTTGATTGTCGGCCTAATATGAATGTATTGAAACAAATACATTGGTCGCCACAACCGTGTATTCGTTTAAAGGTTCGAACCCTGTCGACTTCTATTGGTCCGTATAAAAGGATCAGGTTCGAACTAGAATTCACTTATCGACCCGCGCAGCATCCCTAGGGGTCACGTGTGTACCAATAATACGCTCGCCGGGGCCCATGCGGGTGATTTTTATATACCCCTTTAGTGTACCTATGTGTATACAGTTTATAGTGCACGTGCAGGGGTATTTTGAAAGTATTTATAGACGCCTTCTGTCCGCTAGTATGAGTGTTGCGGATCCGGTGGCGGTGAGTTGTAGATCGTAGATGCCTTATGTCTGCTTGTATATGTGTTGCAGATCCGGTGGCGTGGCATTGTAGGTTGTAGATGCCTTCTGTCTGCTTGTATCAGTGTTGCAGATCCGGTGGCATTGGATTTTGATGTTGACTCCCCCTTTCTCAATCACCGGGGACGATATTTCTTGAGGTTCGTGACCACTATCTTGAGAAGAATCCCTTTCGGGGTCTTTAGTATAGCAGACTTGTTATTTCCAGTATTTGTGGGTATCAGAGCTGTTTTCTTCTTAAATATAGAACTAAGAAGAGACTTTGGAACACAAGGAAGTTTGGTTCTAATTTGTTCAAACATTTCCTCCCTTTCTGTTGGGAGGTGTTTTTTTTTCGTACATCGGGTTGCCTTTGTACCCGGTGTACTTGTAGATTTTGACCATCACTATCGTAGGTGATATCAATACTTGTGTCCACGGTGGTTCGCTATGTTTACGAGGTTCTCACTGTTGTTATCAACAAGTGGTTTGTAGTCATTTGCAGGAGACCAGTTGTATCCACTACGAGCTTCTAGAAAATGTTTGCGGGAGATTCATTCTTTCTGCTTCATATTCACTCTTTCACCAATCTTGGGTGGTTGACGATTGCACTTGCTTGCTGGGGGTGGATCTTTGATTGCTGGTCTCCAATATTGCCATTTCAATCAACAGGCACTGTAAGGATTGTCGTATGAGATTTACATCTTATTGTGGTCATTTCACATTCGTAGACATTTGCACTTAGTCTGCTAACCAACTACCTTCTAGTTGCAAAGAACATGTGTGTCTGTCCTCGATCGGATGATTATTGGCACTAGCGGACATTTGCTTTCAATATGTGCTACGCTGAATACATCCGTAGGAAGTGTTGTAGTTTGATTGGTGTCGAATGTGAGGGAGCAATGACGCTCAAGCCAGGCTCAAGTTCAAGTCTCTTCAGGACTGATTTAAATCAGGTTCATGAGCTTAATGTGCAAGCTCAGTTCTATGTCCTCTGTAGTCCGAGTCTTGTTCAATTTTAGTGTCCTCCACACTTAGTAAGTTTGAGTTTGAGCCCGAGTGTATATTCAAATGATTACTTAAAGTCTTCTGGGATGACTTGAATTTGGGTTCCAACTTTGATTTTGTTTCATTTTGAATTTGATCTTTATTAATCATTTAAATTCTGTTCAGGTCCTCTGCTTGTGTTCAATCAAGTTCGACGGTCCACAAGTCCAAATTTCATGTTCATTTGAAGACTTATATATATATATATATATATAAAGCGATTTTATATATAATAAAAATTTTATTCTCCCTCCCCCCACTCTCGGCTCAGAGGATTTACGGGACTTGGCTGGGCAAGTGCGTGAAAGGGAGAAAGTTACCTACACAGCAAGCGGGCTCCTGTGTTGCTTCCGATCGGACAAGAGGGAATGCCACCGAGTGAGCAAAATCGGGCAGAGGGGAGATCTGGTGGCTCCAGGCACTGGGGTAGGGATTTGCGAACGAGTGAGGGGAGGCTCGGGCTGGAGTCGGAGAAGCGTGCGAATGGGAGGGGAAAGATGGAGCTCGGCTGCAGGTAGGGGAAATCCCTTTCTCTTTCTTTCTCTCTCTCTCTGTGTGTGTGTGTGTGTGTGGACGGAAGAGAATCGGTATCAAGCCCGACGGGAGGAGATGAGCTTGTCTTGGGAAGGAGATCGGAGGGAGAAGTCGAACGAGGGAGCAGAGCGAGAGCTCGGAGCGGGTTCGCGGGAGAGAGGGGGCCGAAGGCCTCGTTCTCGCCTCTTTTTAATGGCCCCAAGTCGCGCGAAGACGTGCGAGCTGCTGCGTCGTGGGGAGAAATGACAGGTCGTGTGGTCTCGACGTGCGACGAGCGGCGCTGGATCGTGCGACGTGGTGCGGCAAGTGAGATTTAGTTTGATTTTTTTTTTCTCTCTTTTTTTTTATATCAGAGGTCAACAAATTGAAATAAAACGTGTGTTCCCATTTCTCTTCCAATCTCTCTCCCACTCACATATTCTTCGACATTCCTACAACCTTCCCACACCAAATTTCAGTTACCACGACTACCACATAAAGTGGAAACTTTAAATAGGAGCAATCAATAAAGGAAAGGATCCTAGTGATCTAGTCTTGGCTCCTCCGTCTCCTTCAATCTCTACAAATATTGGGAAAACACTCAAGATGTGATCTTCATAAATCCATATAACACCTTCAAGCGTTCACAACCCCTTTACATCCCCTTAACCTCCTATATTAGTCCCATTAACCCAAACTAGGTCAGTTGGCCAAACATGTTTTTCCCAGGTCTAGTTTTGATTTCCCCCAACTTACGTGCCCTTATATCTGTTGGATCCAAATCAGTCACTCTAAATCACATTTCATAACATTTTTGTTGATACTTCGAAGTGCATTGATGCTATCACTCCACCTTCATGCCACAACCCTAATTTGAAAAACATGTAAGGAATTCATGGTATATTCAGTGAGCTCTTTTCCCTTCCACCATGTGGCGGGCTAAAAACTCTGAGTGGTCTTACTTCATTGTTGCTCTAAAATATAAATTACTAAGGTAGGATGCAGGAGAGACAACCTCTCACAGTTCGCAGCTTTTTCTTGGAAGTTATATTAAGTATCCTCAAGAGTTGGCTAAAGATTGGAGAGCCTGCAAATTCTCAATCATATTCAACTATTAATGAAAGAAACTTTTCACTGAGGTTTTTTAACTCAATAGCCTCTGTTATCTGCCTTGTTTGGACGTACTGTGCAGAATGTCCTCTTGGAAATTTCTGCTCAAGTAGATTAGAAAGCTTGCTTTTCAATTTTCATCACCAAGGTTGATATTAAATTGTTAGCATTTGGTTTTTACACTTTTTGATTCCCTTTTCTTACTGTTTTTATGCAGTTAAATGACAACATCGATCTTTTTTGTCACACTAGAAACAACATCTTGTCAATTTTAAGCAGGTATTATATAGAGCATCAACTTATTGACATTCTAATTCATTTATTTGCTTGTGTATAGATTATAGTTTATTGTATTTTGTTACATGGCAACTCTACAGCATGGCTTCTATGCCTGGAATAATGAGACAGATGCCTCGCCTGCCAATTTCTGTAAATGATGAACTTCTCTGTTCAATTTTCCCACCTTCGAACCAGGTAACTTCTGCATAAAGATTATCATAAATATTTTTCTTGTTTTATGTAACTAGCTTTCATTCATCCTAATCACGCTGACGTGAAAATTTCTATTAGTTTTAGTATTATAATTAAAATGAATTTATCATCTATAACATGGAAGTTAGTTAATTTTAATTGCTAAGATGACATTAAGGAAAACCAACACGCTCCAATTTTATGTTGACTTAATGCTGATGTTGATTACTTTTCCACCTGTTGTTTATAAGTTTCTTGCTGCATTATTGGTGTGCCATTACTCTGAACCATTATTTTATACTTGGTTGTGGGCTCCAAAATTTCATAACCTGCTCTGTAGAAAGAGTTTAATGTGTTTTCGGTTGATATTTAGAAGACAAATTAGGTTGCAGTTATAACATGATCTAGATATTTAGTCTTATTATGCAAGAACTTTATAATGTGCTGAATCCAACTTTGTCTGATGGATGATCACCGACTTTACTAGCAAATCTTACTTGTGAGTGAGAACCTGTTATTGATAATAAAGAGTATTGAGAGAGGTGAGAGGAATAAGATAAGCTTGCAGAATCTCTACTATCTCTCAATCAAAAAATACAAGAAGTAGAGCACAAGAGATCCAAAAAAAGCCTAAAGATTCTCAACTATTCTACACCGCCCCTTGTATTTATGTCTACAGGAACGAGTAGAAAAAGAAAAATAAAAATATAGACTACATAGAAAACTTGTACAATATTATAAATTGATCTATAACATAGGTCAACTCCTGATTTGTTGTAGGTGGGCGAAGTTTATGGTCAGGTGAGTTATCTGTTGTCGGGCAAGCTCAAGAGGGGCAAGTAAGCATAGGCTTAGTCTATGGGTGAGTCCAATATGAGATGGACCTATAGCTGGTTAGTCATCTGATCGAACAATTATTACGTCCTCTGATCGGACGTAGAGCTACGTTCGGCCGCCAATAACATGTCGCCACGTGCTCTTACTCTAAATCGCGGGGCCCGACGACTTGACCCGGAGCGGTACCCGGGAATGCTATGTTCGCGATTTTCTCGGTATTGCTCGGTATTTGCTCGATATTTGCTAGGTATTGCTTTGCAAAAATGAGAAATACCGCTCTGTGAAGACCAATACCATGCAAATACCGAGTTGTACCGAGTTTTTTACAACTCGGTACAACTCGGTACAACTCAGTATTTGCTCAGGATTGCTCGGTATTGCTAGGGATTTGCTCGGTATTGCTAGGTATTTGCTCGGTATTGCTAGAAAAAACTCGGTACAACTCAGTTTTTGCTCGGTATTGCTAGGTATTTGCTCGGTATTGCTAGGGATCTGCTCGGTATTGCTAGGTATTTGCTCGGTATTGCTAGAAAAAACTAGGTACAACTTGGTATTTGCTCGGTATTACTAGGTATTTGAAATATATCCAAAAGGTGATGGGATGTTGTTCGGCTCGTCAAGGATTTAAAAAAACGCACGCGCGAGAACCCAAAAAACAGCGGGTCGGGTCGGCGACTTTTCTTCATGCTACGTGGCGCTAAAATATTGGTGGCCGAACGTAGAGGAGCGTACGTTCACCGGACCGAATAAAAGTTCGTATATAAGACGACCAATAGCCAAGTAATCATAGAAGCCCATGAAGTTCCTCTAAATGTTGTAGTGCACTCAAAAGCAGTTCCCATTATTAATTGTGATGGAACACACCTTTCGAAGTTAAGAAACTTAGAACCAACTAAGATTTGTTTAGCTATGTAATATCCAAGTTTCATAGTAGGTAAATATAATTTATTTAAGTCGAATTGTAATTGAGTATAAAGTTTGACCCAAATATTGACTTTTGATTTAAGGTGAATTATGGAGTTTTTATATTTCTCAAAAATACTAATCTAGAGGTGAGTCCAATGCCTTTGAGTTTTCTCAATTTGGAGTTTTTTGAAATTATTTGTGAATTATTGAAGTTTGGTAATTTAATAAATTTATTAAATTATTTAATTATGATACTTTTCTTATTTTTGTACTCAATTTTTTTTTTTACTATTTTATTTACATTTATTTCTAAATTTTTTATATATTGTTTTAAAATATTAGACTCAGAGATGAGTTCAATGCCTTTGCATTTATTTAATTTAAATTTTTCTGAAATTGCTTATGAATTTTATAAGTTTTGTGCTTTTTGTGTATAAAGTTTGACCAAAATATTGGCTTTTGATTTAAATTGAATTATGGAGTTTTTATATTTCTTATAAATACTAGTCCAAAGATGAGTCCAATTCCTTTGATTTTTCTAAAATTATTTGTAACTTTTGAGTCCAATTATTGAAGCCGACCCCACGTAGTGGGATGAAGACTTGATGTTGTTGTTGTTGTTGTTGTTGTTGTTGGTCATTTAATAGATTTATTAAATTATTTAATTAGGTTTCTTTTCTTATTTTTGTACTAAACCAACTCCAAGCCTCTTGAAATCTATTCCAAATAGCAAACATAACCTTTGAGATGATTTCAAGTTGCTTAAAATTATTTTAGTGATTTTCATATATTTTTAAATATTTATTTTAATTAATTAGTGAATTTCTTAATTTTTGGAATTAATTTGAATTTTGGATGAATCAAATGGGACTTTTATTTTTCCTCTATTATGCTTTTAATTTTGAGAAATTTGATATATTTTATGTATTTTTTATATTTAAATTAAATATATTATGAATTTTTAAAATCTTAGGTCAATTATGTACATTCATTTGGGTTCACTAATTTACAAAGTACACGACCTCCGAATGTTGTGAAATTTCAAACACGGGTAAATGAATATACATGCTTTAAACCCATTGAATTTGTTCTCATCAAAGTCCCCTAGGTTGAGATATCAATCACCAAACCTAAGTGCATCTTTAGATTTGGTGATTTATTTTAGGAGCTAGACTCATTAGAACTAGGTAAAATCAATGGCTAACTAACCCTTAAATATAAGTCCACCACATAAAAATGAGAATATAATTCTAAGTACACAAAGTGTTGTGAATTTTTAAAGTTATGGGTCCAAAATGGACCCTTAATCTTAAAAATTCACATCACTAAAAATTTGGTCAAATCAAAAAAAAAAAAAAAAATATTTGCAAAAAAAAAAAAAAAAAAAAAAGGATAGGTTAAACATACATCTTAATATATACCATCCAATTTTGAGGTCAATTTGACCATTGAATCTTGAGGAAATCAAGAAAAATGAAAACCATTGATCTCTATTTTTTTCTCTAAATCCAATTGTCAAATATTATTTAAATTATTTTAAGAAACAAAAAATGGTCAAGAGCTTTTGAACAAGCCAAAGAAACTCAATTTTGATAAAAAATGAATTTTCTATAAGTTTTGAAAATTACATGCATTTAAATATATATTTTTAATTGATTTATGGCAATTGCCTTTATGACAATCATTAACAACGATTGGAAAATGCGGTGCCATGTCGACGCGGCTCCAAACACTAATATATGTCGACAATTTGATCTAGTCGTTGGATCGATGAGGCCTTGAACAGACATCCTGGATGCGGCTATGTCGCCCGTGTGATACCATATGACCCGCGTTTGAGCCTCAACACAGAAGCATAAGGGGTTTTGATCTAGTTTGTTTGATCGAACGATCATACGACTTAGATTGACTGGATTATTCTTGTTGAAATTGAACTGAAATTTTAAATGCTTATAACGTTTTATCCAATCGTCTAAATTTTATGAAATTCAAAACAGAGGATCATGTTCACCTAATCTTTCAATCCATAGAGTTTCATGACTCCATTCATTGAGATATAGGAGAATTCTTGGTTTGGTCATAGAACATCAAATCAAGATAACTTTCTAATCTACGATTGGATTTTCTTGATCTTGGAAATGTTTGAAAGGTCTGTAGATCCTCTTCAACTATCCAGAAGTCTTAAAGAGCTGATTTTAGCTTGATCAAAAGATAGATTACAATAATCATTTTTTTTTTCTCTCTCTCTTGGTGGTTTGGGATTTTCTTAAACTAGAGGTAGCTAGGAAAGACATGAAGGAGTTTAGAGAGGATGCTAAAGATCTTGGGAAATCAGTTGATCAACCCTTTAGCCTTTGAAAAGGGGCATATTTATAGGAGAGATAAAATATACATAGCCATTAAGTAGACCACATGCATGCCATGTCATTGATCCAAGGCACCTTTGGACTGACCAAAAAGAGGTAATAGATTATTCTTGAAAGTTTTAGCTCATTGGTCCAAGTGTCAATGAAATTATACTTGAACCAATCTTAAGAGAGAGAAATTTTGAATGAAGGGTTGAGATAATACCACCTAATCTATGGTCAATAGCCATTTCAGTTGGGGACAGACCAATGGGATCCAAGGGAAGATTCTGGAGAGTTTGAAACCACATGGTTGGTTATTGAGGAAGTTAGGCTTTAACCAACCATTAGAGAAAGGTCATTTTTGGAGAATCTTGCCACCTCAGCTGCTTTAGTGGAAAGGGCTTTATGTGGGTTACTGTAGTAAAGTTCTAGAGTTCATGCAAAGCTTTGGTTGGTTTCAATTGGGCTAGGTTGGGTTAGAGCTCCATTTAATGAGTTTTGGGTGGCTTGGTTCAACCCATGCTTTTGACCCAAGTCAAACCATACGTTCAAACTCTTAGGGTATGCACATGAGATTAATACACACTTGCTACAACAATTTTCAAAATTTATTTTGAAAAGGGTGGTGATTTTGAGAAATAAGACTCCATTTTTAACACTTGGTTCAACCCTATTTGTCAAACCATGTGGGCCTAAGATTTGAAAATTTTTCAGGAAAGTCATGTTGACCTCATGAACAGTCCTCGTGAGTTTGGTTCAATAATTTGGTCAAATTCATAAGAAATTAATATTATAAGTACATATGGTAATTTTGTAGAAGGTTGCATAGCTTGCTTTGACTGAGCCATATTGAGTTTTAAGAAAAATTCGATTTTCAAGATTTAGAAATTTAGGATTTTATGGTCAACCATGTCAACCAATGCTCAATGTTGGTTTAATGCACCATATTTAGGTTAATGGCGATGTTCAATGAGTTTGGTGAAGCTTCCAATAACAAATTCCACAAAATTGTATGTTCAGTAGCATGAGCTGTAAATATTTGAATTTTTTGCAATCTATGAAAATGCTTTCAGTTTGTGGATTTAGGGGTCTTGAAATGCCTTCAATTTTATGTGGTTGACAACAAGGACATGTATAATCAATATGCAAATGATAGATCTGGAATCCAATGCCATTTGATTAGGTTTCACGGCAATGGAAATTTCTCCCCAAATGGGTTATAAACCAAAGGATTTTGGGTTTGGTTATGACACTGAATTTTAGAGTTTGTAATGGATTTGATCAATGAGTTTGATTTAGATTTGATTTTATCAATGATTTAAAAGGATTTAGGTTTTGTAATACTCATATCATTGACAATCATTGATGATTGTTAGCGAATGAATAGATGGTTAGCTAATTATTCCTAGGGTTGTTAGCTGATTGATTTAATGCTTCATTTAGATTTATGTTTTAAATTGATCAATGAAGATTAGTGATTGAGGGAATTTTAGTTTTACAATGACCATATCAATGACAATCATTTGGTAATTGTCAGGTGATAGATTAGATGATTACGTGACAATCAAGGGTGATTATTAAGCGATGATTTAGGTATGTCAATGATCAAGGCACTATGCTAATGCACTACACAGAGTTTGATTTAGAGTTTGAAGTATGGTTCAATGATTGATGCTTAGAGATTGAATTTTTATTTAGATCATTGACCTCATCAAAAATGAGGTTAACATTTAGATTAATTTATTAAACTCATTATAAACTCAAGTATGGAATTAGTAAACTTATACAATTCTTACATAATTCTAGCTTATGATCTCTGAAAAGAATAAAATAAATTAAATATTTAAAATTATTATTTTAGTACTCATGTGCATTATAAAATGAAATACAAGAAGATCAAAAGAAAGAAAAAAAGTTAAAAGGAAAATTAGTATTATAACATAAAAAATTGGTATCTAATGAATCTAAATTACTAAAAGATTCTAACACTCAATTTAAAAGGTTAATGTAATTGCTATTAAATATAAATGTTTATAAATGAATTTCAAAATTAACTAATGTATAACCAATTCTTAAATGATAAACCATTCAATGTAAATTTATAGTTAAAATTGCACTTACTCTTGTATTAGATGAAGTCAAATTGGATATTAAAAAAGATGATTTCTTAGGATGTTTTGTTGATGATTGTTTTAATTTTTATTACCACGCTTTGATTATTACAATTCACATGTAAATAGTAGAGTATTATCTTACATTTTAATGTTTTTTTAATTTACTATTTGTTATCAAGAATATTGGGGGGAATTTGTTAAGTGAAATTTATATTTCTTTTTATTATATTAAATTCTAGTAAAGGTGTGTATTTTAGTTGATATTGTGCAGGAATGTCTAAGAAAATGAAGCAAAAATTACAAAGTTAAGAATTAGTGTCACAATGCCAGAATTATCAGAGCCTCTTCATCTTTAATGCCTTGACACTAGAACAAAAAAATTGTTGCACGAGAGTCTTGGGAAAATTACAAATAATTCAGTGCTCTAATGGGAAAAAAATGTCAGTGTCGCAATGCTACCCAGTATTGTAGTGCCATTAATGAATATTATAGAAAAAGAGTGTAAAAAAAATAGAAATAATTCAACAATAAAGTGCCAATCTCAAGAGCACCACAATGCCAGATAACATAAGTGCTATAGCGTGTAACCTTTACAGTGCCGTAGTGGAGCAATTAGAGAAAAAAGCATAGCATCAGATTTGTCAAGCGTTGCATTAGATCGGTCAACATTCACGTTACCAAACACCATAGTAGAGCACATTAAGCAACACCGAGGTGCTATTTCATATTTTAATGCCTTGGCACCACCCTATCGAGATCCATGATGCCTGAGTTTATTTTTGTTATGTATAAATAGTTTTTCATAATTTTTTATAAAAGAGAGATAAGAGGAACCAGAGGATAGTGAGTAATATATAGTGGAGTTACTGGTCATCCTTGTATAGAGAAATATCATACTTAGGAGTGGAAAGGAATATGGAGAGTGAAGGTGTAAGCGGAGAATCCCTCTAGAAATAGTCCATCTACAATATCTGTATGGGATTCTTCATCATGGGTGCTATTTTTTTCATCTTTTCCATTTGTACTTTTTTTTGTAAGTAATAAAAAGTGTTTTGTTCTATTTTATTTCTATTGCTGGCTAAACATCTAATTTTGGACTGATGATGTGAAAATCTATATATATCTTAATATAAACTCTTGTATATAAATATGATTAATTATTTTTAATATTTCTTATGCTTAATTTAATTTATGCAATGAGCATATATAAATTTAAAATCTATTATGATGCATTACCTCGACAAAGGAATGTTGGAATGATTAGGATATTGAAAAGGAATTTTTTCTTGTCTAAATATAGGACATTAGGATTCTAGGATCTATAGAGATATAATAACTTTTGGGAGGACATAAACTTTTCTTTACTTCTTTACAAGCTCGATAGAGATTTAAAGGTACATAAGCTCTGATTCATAACTATTGTAGACAAGTCTATTTAGGGGAACATATATTTATTCACCATCATTAGTCCAAAACATTTTTATTCTTTGTTATCTCATCTATTTTCTATATTTCTTAGAATTCTAGTAATTTACCCTTTATTTCATTGTGTGGGATAAATTTAGTAGCTTTAGTTAGCAGTACTAGAGTTAATTGTGAGTCACCTATTTCCTCGTGGGTTGGACACTCTTCTCATAACACTTTATTATTTGATTGGCACGTGCACTTACATTAGTTGAGAGAATTTAGTTTATTAATCTATAGTGGCAAGAACTTTCATTAAGCATATCATTTAACCATAAGCAAAGCTTAAACAACTAATCACAAACTGCCTCATCATTGACCTAGCATTTTTTGAGCTCAAAAGGCATAACTTTGTACCAATAGAGACCTTCTGCTATGATGAATGTGTTCTTTTCATAGCCTTCGGGATTCATTTTGATCTGGTGATAGCCTGAAAAGCGTGTAGGAAACTCGTGATGTGATTCCCACAACAGAGTTGTCTAAGGCATTGATACTTGGAAGCAGGTAGCTGTCCTTGGGGAATGTTGAGTTCATACTAATGAAATCTGCACATTTTCTCCATTTTCCTATTAATTTTTTAACTATCTCCATGTTGGAAATCTAATCGAGATTTTGGACTTCCCTGATGAAGTTTATGGTGAGTGGTTTTTCCACATCTTCTTGGATATATTTGGTGAGTAGGGACGCAATTTTTCTAATCTTCTACTAAATGGGGTAAGAGCCCTTTAGCTGAAGATGGACTCCTATGTCCTCTTTAGTGATTTCCACATTCTATCAAAACACACGGGAAACCATTACAGTAGCATCCCCACTAATCCTAAGGTTTGCTAGAAACTCGAAAATGATTTCAGAGTGGAAGGGGTAGGCCTAAGTTTGACGAAATTGAAGCGCAGTGGAATTAAAGTGGTTAATTACTGGAAAGCTAAGGGATTATTGATTATGAAGCCTGGAATGTGTGATCTTCGCTTATTTGTATTTTTCGGTAGGTGTCTTCATCAGAAGCCATTAAAAAGCAGTTCCCGGTAGTGTTGCGAGAGGAGGAAGCACCATGGGTTTATCGACTGCGCTTTCCACCGCTGGCCATTGCAAAGGTTGAGATTGCAAGAAGGAAGAATTAGATGGTTGTGTGAAAAAATTGAAGGAATTAGGCTATTTAAATAGATATTTATCATACATACAATCGTGAGATCGTATGGGACGATTACATGCAATTATTTCATCCAGATGATCAGTCAAAATGATGTGTCTGATTGTACAGTACGATCAGACTTTATATGATATGATTAGAGAAATGGAGCTCATCTCGAGGTGTCTAGCTCTATGACTTTTGATAAAAAAGGTCCGTACAGTATGAACAGGTGTTTGAATGGTACGATTAATAATAAATATCGTACCAACCAAAATGAGTTCGTCCCATTTTGGTTTTACATGTGGATCGTATGGTATGAAAGAGGTGTTCATACAGTATGAAGGTCAATGATAGATACAATGCGGATCGTTCATAAAGGCAAGAGTTGTGATCAAAGCAGTGCTCTACATATCATACAGTACGAATGTGGTTCACACAGTACATTGAAGGATGAATTTTTTTTTATTTGCAGTAAAGAAAGTGAGGTTCAGTAAGGTGGTTTGTGTCATGATTAGGTTAGAATCATAAAGAATAAAAACAACAAAATGAAAAGCATAAAAACTATGAACAAAATAAAATCAGAAAAATTGTAAGACAAAAACACATACGTGAAGAAGCTCATGAATGAATGATTTCAAGTGATAGGAAATAAATATCGAGCTCATAAAACCACATGCTCCCACTAGGTCTTTTGTGAGAGCCCTTAAATCCAAAAGATCATGGAAGAACAGTTTTGGAAGCCCAAGTGAGTTTGGGTTCCTTCTTGAATTTGGATAAATCATCAAAATGCATTCAATGCTATGTTTGATGCAACTTTGGTCTCCACACCAAGTGTGTTTTACGATGAATGGTGCAAGTGTGGCTAATGTGTCCTAACATGCCACATGAACAACATCTAACATTAGGAAAATAGTTAACTAACATATGATTATTATGATTCCTATTCCTAGGTTTATGAGATGCATGACATGATGAGTGCTTACAAAAAGATTTATTTTGAAAAGCCTTTAATTTTTCCTATAACATTTCATTAGGACTTTGATGAGCAGATATTTCAATTTTTAAAAGTGCTCAGTAATATCTAAAATGTTAAGGCATGCTTTTAACTCTTTACTTAATTTTTCTGAATCAAGATGCAATGATTTCAAAGAATCATGTCTTTCATATAAAGAAGAATATTTCTTATTCAATTCATCAAACTCATCCAATAAAGCCATATAATCCTTATTTACATCAGAACCATCTTTTCTAAGCATTTCATTTTCTTTTTTCAAAACTAAGTACTCAGTTTTCAAGCTAGTGTACTTCTTTTTCAGTTTCTTGTAAGAATCATAAATCTCTTTAGAAACAACAATTAATTCATTGCATAAAAGTTGACATACCTCATCTTTATCAGACAGCTATTTTCCATTAAGCATAGATTTTTCACCTCCTCTTCTGCTTATGTTCCAGATGAATCTGAATTGGAGTAGACTAAAAAGGGTTTCTGAGATCTTCACTTTCCTTTATAAGACTTTGCTTTTTCTTCAACATTCTCCTTGCTTTGGTGACCTTTGAGGTTTGGACAATCTGTTTTAACGTGTCATGGTTTCCTATATTCATATTCATAACATATAATATCACTAGAAGCTTTAGAACTTTCATAAGTCTTACCTTTTCTCCACTGTTGTTGATGCTTTTATTTTTTTCCTTAAAAAGCTTTTGAATTGTCGAGTTATCAGTGCAATTTCTTCCTCTCCTCCATCAGAGGAACTATCTGAATCATTGACCTTTAATGCTACAATTTTCTCCTTCTTTATTTCTCCATGATCAGATTGCCTTTGGCTTATGCTTTGTTTATAGGTGATTACAGATATAAGTAAGTTGTTAATAGAATAAACATTTAAATCCTTTGATTTTGAATATCAGTTATTTTTGACATCATAAGAACTAGGTAGACATTAAAAGATCTTATTAACTTTTTTAAAATTTGATAATTCTCTACCTAAAGCATGCATGGATTTGATGATTTGTATGAACCTAATATACATTTCATTTATGGTTTCATTAGGTTTAATGTTAAAGAGATCATAATCGTGGAGCAGAATATTTAACTAAGAGTGTTTCACTTAAGTTGTTTCTTCATAGGTTATGCAGAGTTTATCCCAAATTTTTTTTCCAGTTGTGTAAGTAGATACAAAAATGTAATTATCAGATTTCAAAGTACAGAAAAAATAGTTTAAACATTTAGTATTTAGTTGGATTAAATTTTTATCATCTATGCTCCATTCAAAAAAACGAACAATTTTTATGCTATTTACTAATTGTGACGGTACAGAATATCGTTCCTGAACTGAATACTAAATGTTTAAATCATATCAACATGTGATAATCAATTGATTATAAGAATGTAAACATGTGAATTTTTTAAAAATCAAAAGAAATCTTATCAAATAAAGGTAGGTCGTGTGATTGAATATTCTTTCGCAATATTTTAATTTCAAAAGTTAGCCTTGATCATTTTTCAAAAGTTTTCTAAAATATTGTTTTTGAATCCTGCTCTGATACCTCTTAAAAATTCATGTGGGTTGTTAAACCTTTATGAAATAGCCCGAGGTTAATCATGAATTTTGTTTAGTACGATCTATGTGACGACCAATTTCATACACAGGTAATCGTACAGTACAAACTATATTGTATAGTATAATCAATCATAATAATTGTCCATGATTTGATTTCCTGATATCATGGGATTAATTAAGAAAGATCTTAATTTGTGTGTTTAGTATGAACAAAGCCGTACAATACGATTAGTACAAAATTAGTATCTTTCTTAACCTTTGGCAGCTAGGGTTTTGACAGAGCACAACAC
Source organism: Dendrobium catenatum (assembly GCF_001605985.2). Classification (NCBI taxonomy): domain Eukaryota; kingdom Viridiplantae; phylum Streptophyta; class Magnoliopsida; order Asparagales; family Orchidaceae; genus Dendrobium; species Dendrobium catenatum. Next base: position 920,129 of record NW_021319463.1, read on the forward strand.
TTTGTATAGTACGAGTTAAAATCATACATTATGAATTACTTTGTACAACACAAAATAAGATTGTACAACATGAATAACTTTTAAAAAAGAATATCTCAAAAATATTTTTATCTCTCCTCCCATGTGTATGCAAGGTTACTCTGTAATGAAATCCACATAATTACATGATACAACTCAAGAATGGAGAAAATACAAAATAAAATGAAAACCAACTGTAACCCTAATCTACCTAGTTTTGAGTTGATCAAAATTACAAGTGAACGGTGGATTAATTACTTGAAACATTAGTACACAGAAGAACAAAACAAAATATCACCGAAACAAGAGAAAGCACTAACAGACAATAATATTTGTTATCATCAAAATCATAGTATTTAAAATAGGTTTGCAATAGCTCATTCCATTGATATTCCATGGGTGGCTTCCTTTGGTGCTTACTTGGGTTAGTAAAAAACAACTCTAAATTTCTTTTCCTTATGACACCATGCATCGTATCATTGAGTTATCTATGTCCATATTTTTCATGTATATGTTCGTTGTGCAAGAAACAATACTTATAGGTATTTCTTTTATAACAAGTCATTTTTATGGGTATTGGGCACTTGAAGAATCTCTTATTTTGAAAGATGTCTATGAGCTAGGCCGTGGACATCCACAAAGAATTGATGGTTAGGTATTGATGAGCAGCTTGTGTTCCTTGTAGAGGCAAGTGGGTTATGACATAGCCTCTACTCACATAGTAGGTGATTCAATGATCCTGAGTAGTTTCACTTATAGCGGGGCACTCTGTTGATTAAGATATAATCGATCTTGTGGCATACGTGGCATCCTATCAATTTCATTAATTTTTAAATGATTTCTATCATGCCAATGGCTTTGAGTTCTATCATTCCTTGCAATCAAATTTTTCTGTGAGTAGTTGAGAATGCCTCAATTACGTTAGTACACTCTTCAACATTGACATACTTGTGATGTATTCCATTAGCTTAGCCAACATCCACGGTTATTGAAGTCCAATGACATACCTTAATAATCATTCTCGTAAGCATTGCTTTAATGAAACCTATGAGACTATTGGCTCCAGGTTATTTATAACACCCTAGTGTTTATTTTTGAAATAATAGTCTAGTTATCCATTTTTTAATAAACTAAAACTTTTATGAATTTATCAAAATAAATTAATCTAGTTAAAACAAATAAAAATCATATACATCAAAATATAAAATTATATTCATTTCTTAAAATTCATATACCTATGCTAGGAGATCAATCATTATATTCATTTCAACTTTTTAAGTTCCTCCCTACAGATGAATACAATTTAATATATATATATATATATATATATATATACCATATTTATCTTTATTTCTCCAGATCCTGATCCCTTCTTGAAAAATATGTAAAACTATAGAATGAGCTAATAACTTAGTAGATATCAATAACTATAACTAAAATAAATATATGACAATAGAAATAATTATTGGTCTCTACTACATAATAAAACAAAAAAATGAAATAATAGAAATCCTTGCTCAAATCACTACTCTAGCTACGTCTACAATACATGCTTATACCTTGCAAACGACGTTGAAATAGTCCATTTGCATGTGCTTTGCCTTGATCACCTCTCTCGCTCGCGTCGTTCAAATGAGAGCAAGATTCTCTTCTTCTCTTCCATTTACAAATAGGCCTCCCACTCTCCACTTCTTCTTCCCACTTGTAGAGGTCCTGCTACTTCCTCCCTACATATTGCAAGCTCCAGGCTCAAAAAACCCCTTTCCCTACCTCACTGAAGCCATCGCCTCTGCCTCTAAGCAGATCGAACTCGTGCTCTAGACTCTGCTTGTAGCTGATCTCTGTTGCAAATTTAGACCCAAGTTATGTGATTATGATGATAACAAATATTATTGTTCTTTGACAATTACAATACATGTATATCTATTTTATTTGCCCTGCTCACTAACCTTTCGGGTCCGCAAGTTCACTTGGAATTTCAATCAGCTCATGATCAAACAAACTAGGATTGAGCCAGTCTATAATTTCCATTCAATTGTAACTTTTACCTTTTCTTGAGTCAAATGTACTTAGATAGATCCTGAAGCTAAGTAACCTTGCACACACACACTTAGGGGGAGAAATTCTATAAGTTTAAGGTTTTTTATTTTTGATCACATCGTACATGATGATTTACAATCATCCTGGACGATTAGTTAAAAATAGAAACCCTAATTAGGGCATATGAGTTGTGTAAACTTGCTTAAGCAAATCGTCTTGGACGATATTTCCATCATCCTTGACAATGTGCTCAAATCAGAAATACTCAGCCGCCAAAGTCATTTAAGCAAGATTTTATTTTTAGAATTTTGTTCTAATCATACAAGACGATTCCCTATCATCCTGGATGATTTATTACAATCATGTCTAAATTAGTCAGGTGATTAAGAAAAGTAATTAATGTTAGATTGATCAATTAGTCAGATGATTCATTGCAATCAAGTCTAAATTAGTCAGATGATTCATTACAATTATGGTCCAGCGGAGCTTATGGCCTCATGTGGTGGTCCGACAAAAAGTAGTGCCTCAAGTGGTGGTCCGACGGAACTCAGGGCCTTCGTGGTGGTCCGGCAAAACTCTGGGTCTCCAGTGGTGGTTCAGCGGAACTTAGGGCCTCAGGTGATGGTCCGGTGGAGCTTATGCCCTCAGGTGGTGGTCCAACAAAATTCAGGGCCTCAAGTGGTGGTACAGCAGAACTCAAGGCCTCCAGTGACGGTTCGGTTGAACCTAGGGACTCTAGTGGTGGTCTGGTGGAACTCCTAGCATCAGGTTATTGTCCGGCGGAGTTTAGGGCCTCAGGTGGTGGTCCAACAGAACTCAGGGCCTCAAGTGGTGGTGCGGCGGTACTTAGAGCCTCCAGTGGTGGTCCGGCCGAATTCAGGCGGTGTTCGAGGAGCGAGGAGGCAAGAGCGATCTCCAATCTCTCTCTTACTCTATTTCTTGGAGCCCCCTTTTCAAGAGGGAGGAGGTCTATTTATAGATTTCTTGGAGTGACATGAACCATAAATAGAAGGAAGATCAATGGTAAATGGGAAGTGGTTTGGATGAATGACTGATTTTGAATCTCTTGATTGTTGACCATTCACTAGACATTTGAAGTTCTTAATGATATCAGAATCATGTGATCTTAAACTCATTGGATTTATCTCATCGAGATGCTCGAATTGACTATAAGCATGTCATGTTTGGGAACCATTTGATAATCCAAATTGTAGTTTGAACCTTCCAACTATGCTTCAAGTCCTTGATTTAGACTCATTTGGGCTTGGATTGAGTCGAATTTGGTATCATTGGGTTCATATTTCCGAGATGTTCGGTTTGATTGTAAGTTTGCTAAAATTGGAGTTTGGATGGTCCCAATTTTAATTTCAGAAGTTTTGAACTTGATTTTGCATCGAGATTCATGCCAGATCAAGTCATTTTTTGAATACTTATCAGTTGACTCTCTATTTTCGGAAGTCGATGCTCTAGAAGTCTAAAAATATGCATTATAGCTCCTAGGGAAATTTTTTTACGGTTCAAAATTTGGATATACTCCAATTGTTGGCATTGAGGTCCCAAACAATTTTAAAAGTGATAAAATTGAGTTTAGAATGTCAAAAAATAGTTCAGAGGACTTAAAAAATATTAGATTTCTCCTTTTCGGGCCCAACCTGCGTGTTTTGGCCCGCCCAGCCCACGATCCGGAATGCCCGGCTCGGGTCGCAGCCCATTAGGCCCAGGCTCCAGCCTGCCCAGCTCACATCGCTGCCCGCCTGGCCCGGGCTCCAACCAGGGTCGTGGGCCGCACTGTTTGGGCGTGATATGGCCACACCGCCTACGCCAACCGTAGCCAGTTGGTTGTAGTCGGCCTAGCCATCGGCTTAAATGTCTGCTAACCTCCAGTGGTTAATTCAAAATTTTATTTTTCAGAAAAATGAAAAAAATAAAATAAAATAAATAATATATATATATATATATATTATTTTTAAATATTATTATTATTATTATTATTTTCTTCCTGAGCTTCTCCTTTATACTATAAACACCCTCTTAAGGGGTATGAAACTTTACCCCTTTTCCTTTTCTCCTCCTTTCCTTCACTTGAGGCCTTCCCTTGGGCCCTACACAGGTGGCATCCTTTGTCAAGCCCTAGGGCCCCTCTCTACAAGGAGGTTCCTCCCTTCCGTCCTTCTCCTCTTCTTCCCTCTTAATATATGGGAGGATTTCCCCTACTTTTGGATAGGTGGCATCCCTTATTCGATTACAAGGCCCCTCCCTATATAGAGGGCATGTCGGGTGACCATTTTTCTTCTAGAAATTCCACGACCAAGAGGGATTCAAATCTATAGTTGGTTGGCGATGGAGGTCGAAGAGACCATTATAAAGAGGGAAGTTGAAAGGATTGTTGATGGGTAGTAGTCCAGTAAAGGGCATAAGTCCGATGGTTGGTTGAACTTTGACGAATGTCCGACAATAGGTAGAAATTCAGCATAGGTGAGATGTACGCTGAATGTCCGATGACGGGTAGTAGTCCAATGACGGGTAGAAGTTTGACAAATGTGTAATGATAGGTAGAAATTCAATGTCGGATCGAAGTCTGACAAATGATCGATGATGGGTAGTAGTCCGATGATAGGTAATAGTCTGATGATGGATAGAAATTCATCATCGAGTAGAAGCCCAATGAAAGTTCAGCGGCGTGAAGATATTCAGCCTCGAATAGAAGTCTAACGTAGGGAAAAAGTTCGGTGATGAGTAGATGTCTGATGACGGATAGAAATTTAACATCAGGGAGAAGCCCGATGAACGTTCAGTGGCGGGTGGAAGCTTAGCGTTGGGTAGGATTCTGATGAAAGTCTAGTGGTGGGAAGAAGTCCAACGACGAGAGGAAGTTCAGCGTCGGGTAGAATTCTAATGAAAGTTCTGCAATGGGAAGAAGTTCAGCAACGAGAGGAAGTTTAATGTCGAGTAGAATTCTGATGAAAGTCTAGTGACGGGCAGAAGTTCAGCGATGGTAGGATGTTCAGCATTGGGTAGAAATCTAATGAGAGTCTGTCGACGAGCAATAGGGCATATATTATTAGAATCTGTCATAGATATATGATCTATTCGAGGTTGTATGTGAGAGCATTGCTCGAAGATGTTAACCCATATGGAACTGGTTGAGAGAATCCATCAAGGACGTATGACCTATCCAAGATTGTATGTCAGAGCTCTGTTTGATGATGATAACCTATATGGAAGAGGTCAAGAGAAACCATCAAGGATGTATGACCTATTCGAGTTTATATGTAAGAGCCCTACTTGATGATGTTAACCTATATGAAATTGGTCGAGAGAATCCATCAAGGACGTATAACCTATCCGTGGTTGTATGTCAGAGCCCTGCTTGATGACGTTAACCCATATGAAAGAGGTCGAGAGAATCCATCAATGACGTATGACCTGTCCGAGGATGTATGTCTGATTCTTGCTCCATGACGTAACCCATATAAAGATGTCGAGAGAATCCACGAAGGATGTTTGACCTATCTGAGGTTGTATGCTAGAGCCCTACTCGATGATATAACCTATATGGAAGAGGCCGAGAGAATCCACCAATGATGTATGACCTATCCGAGGTTGTATGTTAGAGCCCTACACAATGACGTTAACTTGTATGGAAGAGGTCGAGGGAATCCATCAAGGATGTATGACCTATCTGAGTTTGTATGTTAGAGCTTTTGCTCGATGATGTTAACTCATGTGAAAGAGGTCAGATCGAATTCCCCTGGGATCAATCATCCAGTGATTGAGACATAATAAAGATTGCGTATTTCTCGAATCAAGGATATAAGATTTGATTAACATCCTCTTAGGATGTTTGACCTATCCGAGGTTGTATTTCAGAGCCCTACTCGATGACGTTAACCTGTATGGAAGAGGTTGAATCGAATTCCCCTTAAATCAATTTTGCCTTGAATAGGAGTGGACGAACACCACGTGTTTCCTGAATCAAAGATAAAGAATGGTTTATCTTTTGACCGTTATCGCCTTTTTGAGGTCGAAATTAAGACCTTGCCCGAGTAGAAGTCTAGTAGAGGATTGTAAAAACTTATAATTTATTGGAAGCATATTTGAATTTGTTGGAATTTTTCTAAAATATCATCTTTATGTTGAAAGCATTGGAGGACCTTTTTACTACGATTGGAGACAATTTTCCCCTAGTTAGCATTTGATTTATATGGAATTGATGCAACAATGACTATTATCATGATGTTGACATGATCGATCTTTTGAGATTGGGAGCAATAGTTTCCCCTCAATTCAGGAATAACGTTCCCACAGACGGCGTCAAACTATTGCGTCCTGAAATATTCGTGGCGGTAGAGAAATATATAGTTTAGCGTCTTAACTTTGTATGAAGATCCAACATGCAAGAAGATAAGAGAGTGGGTGTAGTGTTTATAAAAGATGCCAGAGTTTTTTATATGGAAACCCCTGAAAAGGGGGAAAATTATAGGGCCTAGCCTAGTTTAAATAAATCCATTAGTATTTGCAATCAATTACAAATGAGGCCCTTCCTTGGGAGAAGGCCTTGGCTTGTGCATCATATAGAGCGCATTACATCGTGAGACTTACAATAATCAACATAGACATATTTATTTGGTAGGCAGGACCATAGTCGATAGGATAGTGGTCGGAAAGACCTCTGCCTGGTGATGGAGGTTAGAAGGATCGTAATAGGAGACGGAGGTCGGAAGGACCGTAGTAGGAGATGGAGGTCGGAAGAACGTAGTATGCGATGGTGGTCAGAAGAACCGTAGTCGGTAGGAAACACGGGTCTGAAATTTCATAGTTGGCAGGAGATCAGGGTCAGAAAGATCATTATTTTATGATAGAGGTTGGAAGGACCATAGTTGGCGATGGAGGTCGAAAGGACCATAGTCGACAGGAGACAGGGGTTTGAAAGACCGTAGTTGGGGGGAGACCGGGGTTAGAAAGGCCATTGTCTAGTGATGTAGGTTAGAAAGACCGTAGTAGGTGACGGAGGCTGTAAGGACTGTAGTCGGCAGAAGACAGGGGTAAGAATGATCTTAGTTGGCAGGAGACCAGGGTCAGAAAGACTATTGTTATAGGGCGACACTCTGGTAAAACTCTTGGCATCAGGTGGTGGTTTGGAGGAACCCAGGGCCTCTCAAGCAGTGGTCCGATGGAACTCAGGGCCTCTAGTGGTGGTTCGGCGGAACTCAGGGCCTCCAGTGATGGTTTGGTAGAATTCAGAGCCTCAGGTGATGGTCTGGCAACTTTACTCCTCAGTTTGTGGTCCGGTGAAAACTAGGGCCTAAGTGCTGGTACGACGGAACTCAGGGCCTCTATGGTGGTCCGATGGAACTCTAGGCCTCAAGTGGTGGTTCGGCGAAACTCAAGGCCTCAAGTGATGTTCCGGCGGAGCTTATGACCATATGTGGTGGTTCGACATAATTCAGGCCCTCAGGTGATGGCCCGTCGGAGCTTATCGCCTCAGATGGTGGTCCGGTGGAAACAAGGGACTCAAGTGGTGGTCCGACAGAACTTAGGTCTTCCGTGGTGGTCCTGCACAACTTCTAGCCTCCAGTGACTGTTCGACAGAACTCAGGGCCTCAGGTGATGATCCGGCGGAGTTTATTCCCTCAGGTGGTGGTCTGGCGGAACTCAGGGCCTTAAGTGGTGGTCTGGAGAACCCAAGGCTTGCATTTGTGGTCCGACGGAGCTTAGGGCCTCAGATGGTAGTTCGGAGGAACTCAGGGCCTCAAGTGGTGGTCTGATGGAACTCAGGGCCTCCAGTGGTGGTCCGACGGACTTCAGGCAATAGTCGAAGAGTGAGGAGGCAAGAGAGATTTCCAATCTCTCTTGCTCTCTTGCTCTCTTGCTTGGAGCCCACCTCTTCAAGTGGGAGGAGGGGTCTATTTATAGATTTCTTGGAGTGACATGACCCGTAAATAGAAGGAAGATCAAGGGAAAATGGAAAGTGGTTTGGTTGAACGGCCGATGTTGAATCCCTTGATTGTGGACCGTTCATTAGACATTTTAAAGTCTTAATGATATCGGAATCTTGTGATCTTGTGATCTTGTGCTCGTTGGATTTGTCTCGTCGAGCCGCTCGATTCGACTATAAGCATGTCATGTTTGGAAAACCATTACGTAATCCAAATTGTGGTTTGAACCTTCCAACTGTGCTTCGACTCCTCGATTTAGACTCATTTGGGCTAGGATTGAGTTGAATTTTGTGTCGTTCGGTTCATATTTCCGAGACGTTCAGTTCGACTGTAAATTTATTGAAATCGGAGTTCCGATGGTCTCAATTTTAATTTCGAAAGTTTCCAACTTGATTTTGCATCGCGATTTGTGCCCTATCAAGATAATTCTTAGAATACGTGTCAGTCATCAATTTTTTTCCTTAACAATTATTTGTCATCTTATCCTTACAAACTAGCAATGAGTTTTTTTTTCCTCGCTCTGCATTCGTCCTTTGTTTCTTTAAGTTGAGTGCTCATGATAAATTTTATGTATGGGAAATATTATCCGAAGATACTGACAACTAATTCCAAAATTTTTATTAATTTAGCTACTGACACATGAAAATTTATCTTCAATATCTACAAGAAAACAGATTTTACAGACAAAATCATTTTTAAAATATATGTTTGGAAATCTATTTTCCTAGCTTTAAATGTATTAAATATATATTATTAAAATTATTTAACAGGCCCACATTTATGCCAATATTTACACATTGGAGGATCCTTCCCTTTATGTTTTGTTATACCCCGATTTCATTTTTCTTCTTAGATCAACAATATTACACTCGGAAGAGGTCCATTTTCTTTTGCATGGAGTTATTATTCTTGAAATTTTTTTTTTGTTTGCAGACATATATGTGCGGTTCGCGTAATGACTGAAATGTGAAACAAGAACCGAGTCGCAGCAACATGTTATAGGTAAATAACATGAAAGTGGTTCCCTTTTCACATGATTGTAATTAGAAATTTAAAAGTAGAATTTGAACGTATCATGCGCAGAACGATCTTATTTTTATAAGAGAAATAAGGAATCATATCCAGTCACTTGTGGTCATTAGCCCGTCTCTTGTGTAAAGCTTTGCGTGCGTGTGCTATTGACGTTATAATTTAAGGTTATTTCTTATTTAATTTAGAGTTGTATTAAATTTGTTGATAATAATTAGCATAAAATAGACAGCAAGCTGAATGACCTGGTCTAACTTGATCCATGTCTTAAACAAGATAGTGGCAGGTCTTCTTCAACGACCAATTATAAGACAAAAAGTTTGTCCTAAAGAATGTTATCATAACATGAATTTTGCCAGACTCACTTCCATTTCTTTTTACCATTAGGAAGCTATCAAAGCATAAATTTAATAAATGGTAAAATTTGATTTTATTATTTTATAACATTTCAAAAATTTTATTAATCAAGTTTATCGGCATCCATTAGAAGGGTTCCTTTGTTATATAATAGTTGATTTCTAATCAAATGAAGACTAAAGATTGCGGTTTATCTGCTTTTTTGATCCTTTGATGACAGTACTAGGCTTGAATTTGGCCTTAATTCTCACCCAGTTTATAATTGATAATAAGTTTTTGGATTAATGATGAATTAATCTTGTCAAATACATCTGTATTCTAAAATCTAATGATCTACGGAAATTATAATATTGTAAGGAATTTTGTCTAATAATTTATTAGATTTGGAATGATAAGTTATCAAGATCAACTTCAAGTATATGATTAGAAAAAAACATTTATTTTGCTCTTTATATATAAGAGACACATGTATGAGAAATTAATCCAAGCAAACAAAATAGATAAATAAATAAAAACTATAATAATAAAAATTCTAGATATATTTTAAAAATCGTACATACATTTCTTTATTATGTAAAATCATTAAATATTATTTTGTAAAATTACTTGGAAAAAAATATTAAGTTATGAAATTTGACTCAATTTATGAACCTCCATTATTATTATTATTATTATTATTATTATTATTATTATTATTAGCAGAATTGCAAATTACATTAAAGGCTAGAAATTATTACAAATTAACAGAAGGAAAAACATCTATCACATTCCTTTATTAAACTAAACAAAGAAGAAGGAATGTAACTAAAAGAAAGATAATCAGAAGAAAAACTATTTTTTAAAGTCAAAGTAGCACAAAGATGTCCTACTTTATTACATTCATGTGCTAACAAATAATGCTCATACTAAGAAATAATAATAATAATAATGCTCATACAAAGATCTTCCCAGAATGAAAGCAACCTATTCTTCAGTAATAATATTTGAGATACATCATTTCAGTCTATTTACAATCATAGTTGCAGCAAACTTATAGATAGTTTGATAAAGACTAATCGGATGAAATTTAGAAGGCAATACCAAAATTTTCAATTTTGGGATTAGAATGATCATTCTATCCTTCCATGCTTCATTCATAACACCAATTTTGAAGCAACTGTCAATTGCTTTCAAGGTTACATCTTTTACAATTTTTCAATAGAATTTAAAAAATGAGGCAGTGCTCCCATCCAAACCAGGAACTTTGTTAACTCCTTGCTGAAATACTACAGTAATAAGCTCCTCTTTAGTGAATTTAACATTTAACAAATCAATGTCAGAAGATCCAATTCTCTGTTCTTCATAACCGAAGGCCAATCCATCAAATTATAATTTCTAAACCTCAACTTTTTCCAGAAATTTTTTAGAAAAGCTGCTTCAATCATCTAACTATCTTCCACCAATTTATTGTATTCATTTTTAATTTGTCTAATAATTTTCCCATTTATTCTAGCCGATGCATAATAATGAAAGAATTTTGAATTAGTGTCTCCATCTTCATGCGAATTTGCCTTCGCCCTCTGATTCCACCATGTAGATAATCTGCCTAAAGTAACATTAAGTTCATGAACTTACCACAAAGCAAGCTCAACTTCTCCATATTTAGCCCTCCTTCATAGTCTCCCGCTAATTGTAAATTCAAGATGTCTTCTTTCTACTCTTCCTTGAGCAAGAACAAATTTTTTCATTTGTTTTTGTTCCTGTAATGTAAAGCCTTCATAGTTCTTCAAAGTTTCCTATTAAAATATCAATTGCATCAGCATAATCAATTTTCCCCTAAAACTTAATAACAATACTCCATGTTGCCAGATAAGACTTCCAAGTGTCTTCAAATCTAAAAATCTTAGATTGGAACCGAGGAACCACTTCAAATTTAAAAACAATTGGACTATGATTTGAAGCCACCCTTGCTATATGCCTGATCATCGCCAATAAGGCTATCTACAAAGCAGCAGAATTTAGCAAACATCTGTCAAGTCTTTCCCAAATTCTAGAAGCACCTTCTTTATTGTTACACCATGTAAATATTGGTCCAACAACACCTACATCATGAAAATCATTGTTTTCCATAAAAACTTTTATCTCCTTTGGCCCTTGAGACATAATAAATCTTTTACCACCCCTCTTATCTTCCTTTGATAAAAGACAATTGAAGTCCCCCCCACCCCCCCATACACACACAATAGTAGGAACCCTTCCCACAACAAGCTTCTCAAGACTATCCCACAACCTCCTTATTACATGAAATTCCTTATTTCTATACACCATAGCAACATTCTAACAATCCTTACCATTAGTATCAAGAATCCCAAACACTACTTGAGAAGAATGCTCCACCACTCTTAAAGACAAAACATTCCTATTCCATAACACCATATTACCAACTGAAGTACCCTCCGTTGGATGATGAAAAAAATCCCAATCACACCCAATAATTATATTTTTCATCACTCCTATTAATATTAACCAACTTTATTTTAGATAAACCAATAAAGAAAACAACATTATCCTTCACAATCTCTCTAACATATAGAGAGTCTTCCTTCTTTTAAGCCCCTCTAAAATTCCAAAATATGAAAGAAGACATTAATTACAGAAAGGGGAAGAGTCCACACCTATCTTATTCACATTCCCTTCTCCCCTTCTTTTTCTAGGGACAGATTCTATGGGTCCCAAGAATTTTAGCTGATTGTTGAATTTTTGTTTTGGCAATTTAGCACCAATAACCATTAAATCATTACTTGCAAATTTGATAACCTCAGTAGCATAAGAAATAACATCAAAAGCAAAAGTTACAGTAGATTAAGGATGTCTATCATTACTTGAAGAAATAATGTGATCTTTTTTGCTTTTAGAAATATCAGCAGGAATAACTACATCAAGATCACTATCATTGATTGAAGAATCATTATTAATTTCAGAAATAGCTGGTACATCTTCAATATCATCAGCTAAAATATGATATTTGTTAGCCACACAAATAGTAGAATGTAAATTGTTAGAATTTTGAATTTTATTTCCTTCAAACTTGTCTTGCTTCTGATACAAAACCTGAGTTTTTTCCTTATTTTCCACTCTATCATTTTGATTATTAGTAACATATTGAACTTCAGAAGATTTTTGCTTGACTATATTTGCCTCATTTAAATTTTTCAGCTATTTTTATCCATCTTCCTTTCTCCAATTCTTAAATCTTTTATTTTTAATTTCACATGTATCCATGGATCGTATTCCTCATATTGGAGATTAAAGTTTGAAGCATTATGAACATTTGAAGTAGATCCCACCAGAATTCTGTTAATACTTTTTGCATTATACTCCTGAATACGAACTTTAGGGAATTCAGATTTCAAATGTCCAATTTTGGCACATTGAAAGCAAAAGGAATTAATCTTCTCATAAACAATTTTTTGAAAAAAATCTCCCACCAAATTCCGAATGGTAATTTTGATTCTAAATTTATCCAGACACAAACTCGAGATAATTCCCTCTTCTTCTATTTAAAAGAATTACAATCTAGATGCATAGGTATTTCAACCTTTGAAGCAATTTTAGCAATATTAACTTCATCCCAGCATTGTAAAGGAAAAAGGGGTAGAAGAATCCAAAAAGGAGAAGTTAAACCTTTCAAAAATAAAGGTGAAAAAGAAGGTGACCATTTATCCATACCTATAATGTGCCCCTCAACATACCAAGGGCTACCGCTGAAAACTTCTTCCATAACAACATATGACTTAAAAGAGCATAGCATCTAGTCCAATCCCATAGTTGTTAAGTGAAAATTATAAAATTTTCCCCATTGCCTTCCAAGCTCCATGCTACCCTTAAAAAATGGGATGATTTTCCCTATAACTTTTATCACCAGTCAATTATTTAAGACCTGCAAATTAGCTAATTCCAAAGAAGAGTTTAGCTTGACAACAATTCCAACTTCTGATATCTCTGTTGATTCCATATCAAAATCATATTTAATATGTTGAGGTCACTTCCAAGCATTAATAAAAACATCTTTATGAACAACATTACCATTGAACAACTTATCAAGATTTGAAGAAACCTAATTGTTATTCTCATAATTAGAAAAATTCAAAGACAGATTGCGGCTCACAACCTCTTCATTACTACTTGTAAATTTGTTTACTTTCAAAATCAGATTTGATGAAGTAGAGGCTTCATGATCAAATTTCCCTAAAGAATTTAACTTCATAGCATTTTCTAAATTTGACGCATCAGACATCTTCAGAAAAGAAACTAATTTCTTTCCTTTACCTTCAATCACAGGATCTTGGCGAACATTTCAATGGAAACATTCTCTGATAATCAAAGGCTTTTGAACATTCCTGATATTTTGCTCCCCATCTTCCTTGTTTGGAATCTTATCTTTACCAATTGCTATATTTCTAGATGATCCTGAAATTTTAATGGTTGAAGAATGATGGACGGTCAATTATCCACCGACAAGAGATTACGGTGATCATTCACCATCATGAAGGATGAATGATGAAAAAACCTCTATTAATTACACGATTGTAAAATGATAGTAATTTTAGGATTTTAGTTAACCTCTATTAATTTTTACCAAGTGAGCAAGAGTGCAAAAACTATGTGAACAAGTACGCAAAACTATGTGGGAATTGAGGGTAGAGATCAAAGTGTGTGTGTGTATACACACGAGAGAGATTATTTGAAAAATACTCTAAAAGAACTAGAGCTATAAAGTTAATAGAGTTTCTACTATATCAGGTAAAGAAAAATCATCTAATTCATAGAAATACTTGTCAAATCAATGCAAAATCTTGGAGATTTCATCAAAATTCAACAACTCCATGGGACGCCATAAGGGATGAACTTGAAGAGAATATTCTCATTAAAGATTTCAAGAATGATGGATGGAAATAAAAATTAGGGGAGTCAAAATAGGTTTACAGGTTGGTTTGGATACGACTAAAAAATAATCAAATGTGCCACGATTTGTTATAAGGAATAATTTTGCGTCATAAACAAATTTAGCTCTATCATTGTTTTAGATTTAGTAAGTGTGGAGGATGTTTAGGCCATGAAACCAAACATTGTATCTTCTAGGTTGAAGGGAAGAATCAGGCCAAGAGGTGAGCAAAACTTTATCATTTTCAAGTGGTTTAACTAAATGGAAGACTTTCTCACAAGAACGATCAAGGAATGTCCAACTGCTTCCAATAAAATGTCTTTCATATTCTTCTTATTTGAGCATCCAACTTCATTAAATCACAAAAAAATCACTGACTTTAATTTCCCACATCAAGCTCTACTAATGAAACATCATCATAAACAAAATAAAATAAAGCAAAACCCATCTTAGCCAATTTAATAAACTTTTTTCCAAACCAACAGATAAATTACTTGTTCATATTATAGAAGTGTAACATCTAACTAAATTCAAAATGCAACTTTTGGAAGCCCATGAATGGATGTCAAATCTAACAAATAAAACAACTTAGTTTGAGACAAAATATCACTACTCTCTATAAGTGATGCTATCATGTTCTATCTACTCTTCTCAACATTCAAGGTGGCAAAATTGTGATACTTCTCAACACAATTTTTCTAGAGTTCAAACAACATTTTATTAAGCAATTTGTAGGTGTCTGAAGGCCTTCGAAAAGCTCTAAACCTCTCTTAATAATTGGGAAAAGACGTTATAAATCTCTCTAGTTATTTGTCACTCATTTTTAACATGAAATATTAAATGTCAAAGATTTGTAGCCTATAATTTCCCAAGCAATACTTACTCAGGACTTTAGATAGTGACCATTGAGATATGCACTCAGATTGAAATAGTCAAAGAAAATTGTTTAAATATTAGAAACTATCTATAGGCATGTAATCATGTAATAATACAACAACCTAAAGATCTTTAGGCTATATTAAACATCATTAATGACTCCTGACAGCATCACCAGGATGAACCAAATAAATATCTAGGAAACAACAACTTGCTAGAAGTTAAATCTCTCAGTAATAACCAAGGCCACTTTAATATCACAAATAATGATTTGAGCATGCAAACCTATGCCTTACTAACCATTGATAGAGAAAGTTGGCAGAAGTTAAAGGATATCATACATATACAACTTTTTGAGCATCATATATTGAGTTGGTGAATGCAAACAAAGAAACTTCTATCACCATCTTATATTATACACAAAACCACTTGCTCAAATTCACTCAAAGCTTATGCTTTAAATAATTATATTCTGATAGTAGACATGTTTGCAACTTAGTCAATGGATTCGTTAAGGCGAGAAAGCTCAAAGAATTTGTACTCTTTAACACATGGCATAAACTAGGAAAAGAAAAAGAAATAAAAAATAAAAAATAAATAAACCTCATACAAGTCATCCCATACCTATCAATGGTGAATAGCACAATATAGTGCAATTTTTCATGTAGAGTCATAGCACATAATGTATGATACATCGCATGTTATTTAAAAATGTTGCAACACTAGAAATTTCTAGATTAAAAAATTGAATATACCATTTACAAAGGTATTGAAAAAAAATTGAATGAAATTTGACCTAAGTAGAAATTTAAGAACTACATTATAAAAATATAAAATTGCACATCGAAGATGAGAACGAGGTCCTGCATTAAAGGCTTATCAAAACCTTCTTTATAATTAGTTATTGTTAGGAAGAGTAGCTTCTAGATAGCTTCGATAAGAGATATGGATACAAACAAAGATTATTTGATAGAGAGACCAAACTTTTCTTGTGTTGCATTTAAGATGCCTAAAAAGTCAAAGGAGAATGAATTATGGAGAGAGATAGAGGGATGCGAGAGATATCTCACATTTGATGCCCATAGAATTAAACCTAAAGTTGAGAGGGAGGGTTGTTTAGATCGATGCCCTTGAGTTAAAACCTAAGATGAGGGTGGCATGTTCATGACTTTTTAATATATTAATAAACTCAAAGAAATTGTAATTGAAATAAAATAAAATTAATAAATGAATTATAAATAATATAAATAATAATTTTAGATTTTAAAATATAAAAATTTAGATAACATACACACTATGGGGGTCTATAATATGCTTTATTTCCCATGTATCATGCAAATAGTATAAGCCAAGCTAATAAAATAGGGGGTGTGTTATGCCACATGTGGTGTGTACTATTTTATGCAATAGACATGTGTGAGCCATCCACATGGTAAGATTAATTCTACAATAGTGTTTGTAATAAATTTTATTATGAACGATATGAGAGTTTAAAACTCTACAGTTTATTTATATTGTTTGAATAAAATAGATCTTTAAGGCATTTATTTTATTTCTTTGGTGAAAAAAGAACTAATTTTAACAAAATTTTCTAGTATTTAATTAGAATATACTCAAGGAACTTACCCAGTGAATTTAAAAAATTAAATAATACAGAAACGCATCCCTGGAACTCTATAGGTAATCAAGAAACTTTCCCAAAAGGATTGATAAGTTATAATTTTTCAAAGCTTTGGAGCTTGAAGTCAGTGTCAACATCTTAGTTAATTCTTCCTATTATTTACTTGTCTTCTATTCATTATCTAAGCCTTCTTCAAGGAAATTTCTTTGTGTACTAGAGCCACAAATATATTTTTAATCTCTTATAGGACAGCTTTAATTTACCTGTTAAATAAATGTTTTTTGTTACTTACTTCCTGTGATCATTTGCCACTAAAAAAGAAGACTTGCAAGCTGATGCTAAGTAGCATAAACCGACATGTGTATGTTATTCAACCTTGAACTTTTCTTGCTCCTAGTAAATCTTTGGCAATATCATGTTAACTTTCTCTGTGTATCACTTCTTTATTTATTAATATCTTTGAGGTGAGAAAAGGTTATGATAAAAACTTTAGACCGAAGTCATAAACTATTTATTTACTAAGAATAGTGAATGTTTTAACCACTTTCGAAATCAATGTGATTAGCCTATGAATTTTCTTGAACGTTGTTGGGATTGACTTTAATGCCCTTTGGGATGGGGAGGAAACAAAAAAATTTTCAAGAACCTCCAACAAAGGTAAACTTTAGCAAATTAAGTCATAAATTATACCTATCATTACTTAGATGTGTTGCTCTAATAATTTGCTTTTTATTAGGAGGACAATCATGTACACCTTGAAATCCTGGCCCTTTTATTACCTAATCACATGATCCATAATTCTTTGATAAGTTTGCTTAGCATTTTTCAAGTTCAATAGAATTATCTTGAGTAGTGTAAGCCCCCATAATTAATGAAGGATATTTTCTAGCGATTGCCAGAATGTATTTTTATATTATGATAGGTGAATAAAGTTTCAAAAAAGCTCATGAATGGGAAATTGATCTTTAAGTACACAAGTGAATCAATCCTGTGATGCATATATGAGCCATGTAGGCATTTTCAGTTTAGATTTATAAAGTTCACATACATCCTCCATTTTCATTCATAATCTCGACCATTACCACATTTGACATCCAATAAAGATATTACTTGTCCCTAATAAAGTTTGCATGTAAGATTTTACAAACTTCTTACTTGATGGGATCGACCAAGATTGCTTCAATATTTCTTATGTTTTGCATGATGGGTCAATCATCCTTCTTAAAATTCAGTTGGAGAATGGTGACGTTGATATCAATCTCTAGCTCCTCTATTAATGTCCATGCAAAGACATCAATGTCCTCTCTAAGTGCTTGGATGAATCATCTTGATGTATTAGATAGAATGATCAACTTATTTGCAAGGTTCTATCATATTCACCTTCTATTTTTTTGACTTCATCTAGAACCATAGAACTCTCTAACCTAGATCCTCTCTCCACTTCCTGTTGCAAATTCGGTTTCATGGATTATGTTGTGATGATTAGCAAACACTCTTGCTTCTTTTCGACTGCCTTTTACTACTGACATTTTCAGGATTCAAAGATCGGATGGAAATCGGAACCAGCTCAAGACTGGGTATATTAGGGTTGAGTCAGTCAGTAATTTTCCTTTTTCCCTTTCTTGAGTCAAATGTAAATGTTTGAAGTGACTGATGTTAAGTAACCCTACACACACACTTGAGAGATTTAGAATTTATGTTTTTACTCACATCGTCCCATACAATATTTATATCGGCCAGGATGATCGAGTTCAAAACAGAAACTCTGACCAGGATTTCTTAATTAAGGCAGCCGCCATTAGCTGATCGGCTCGGACAATACTTGTATCGGCCAGGATGATAGGCTCAAAACAGAAAGAAATAGCCACCATAATCAATTTAGGTATTATGTATTTTTGGAAATCGACCAGGACGGTCTTGGATCGGCCTGGACGATATGACACAATTATGCCTAAAATGATCTGGCAATCAAAGAAGCAATTAAGGATGAATTGATACGATCACATCGTCTTGGACAATCGCAGGATCGTCTGGGATGATATATTAAAAAACCCTTAGTTGCTCCTGGACGATAAATATTGGCCAGCACAAATTCAGGGCGATATTCTGGCCGATCAGGATCGGACAGCTCCAATTCAGGGCGATGCTCTAGACGATTTTCCACTGATTTGAACTGATCGTCCGGGATGATCGTGAGATCGGCTGGGACAATCAAGCCAATTTTCAATTGTCCAGTTCATTTTCAGAGTGGTGTTCTGGCCGATCATCTGTGATTTGAACTGATTGTACAGGACGATATTATTATCTTACTTGACGATAAGGTCGGCAACTTGTAATTATTGAGCTATTTTGAGCTCTTCTTTATAAGAGCTCTTGTTCAACGTTTTGAACATCCTTGGCTACTATCTTGAACTGAGAAAACCTAAAAGAGAGAGAGAGAGAGAGAGGGAGAGACAGAGAGAGGGTTTTGTGAGGGGAGCTTATGAGGGAGATCACAAGAGTTGCTCCAAGCATTGTTCCACTTCTTCTTCCACTAGAGTCTCTTGTCCTTGGAAGAGTTGGGAGAGGTAAGCTTCAGCGATTGATCGAGGTTCTATGCCTGCTTCAGAAGGAAGCAAAAGGAGCGGGGTTCTCTGCCTTGCCGGGGTGGCAAAAAGGAGGTTTTTGTAAGGGCTTCTCCACCTAGCTGTGGGGGCTAAAGGATAGTCATGTTGGTAGCGCAATACTCGGAGGGCGCCTCCGGGGAGTGGACGTAGGTCAAGTTGATCGAACCACTATAAACCATTGTGTTCTTTTTACTGCTTCCGCACTTTAATTTTTCACACTTATTTTTCTGTGGTGACTTTGGTTTGTGATATTTTGTTCTTTTATTTAAAAAAATTTTTAAATACCAATTCACTCCCCCTCTTGGTTAGCCTCATGCTAGTTCTTAAGGGCTTAACATCCCTAACGAACTTTTAAGTGGTATAAGAGCGGGATTCATAAAAACTGATTTTGAAAACTTTTTGAATTTTGATCCATGGCTAACTTTGGGAATCATAATACAACGGAAGGATATTCTATTACACGACCTCCTTTGTTTGACAATCTACCTTTCGATTTTTGGAAAACTTGCATGTCTACTTTTTTACAATCAACTGATTATCGCATGTGGATGCTTATTAAAGAAGGATATTCTCCACCTTCTCGTGAACTTAATGGAATTAAAACTGAAGTGCCTTTTACCTCCTTAGGAAAGTGACCCAAAAAGACCTAGTTAGAGGTATCCCCAAACTCAAGTTTTCAAAAGACCACCTTTGTGATGCCTGCCAACTAGGAAAGCAAGTCCACTCCACTTTTCACCCCATTAAGGACATTAGCACCTCTAGACCTTTAGAAGTCCTTCACATGGATTTGTTTGGACCCATTAACACTGTCAGCTTGGGAGGGAAAGTCTATGCACCACCCTTTTTCTTAAGAAAGTTGGAGATGATTTGCTCATTATTCAGATTTATGTGGATGATATACTTTTAGATCTTCTGATAAGAAACTTTGTGATGAGTTCTCTAAAATAATGAGTAGAGAGTTTGAGATGAATATGATGGGAGAGTTATTCTACTTTTTGGGGTTTAGCATAAAACAATTGGATGATGAAACCTTTCTAAATCAAACAAAATATATTAAGGACATTTTGAAGAAGTATGAGATGGATAAAGCTAAGCTAATTAATACTCCCATGACTTCCAGTGTTCCGTTAGATAAGGACCCAAGTGGTAAGTCTGTTGATCAGAAGAAATATAGAGGCATGATTGGATCCTTAGTTTACCTGACTGCTAGCCAACCTGATATTATGTTTAGTGTTTGCCTTTGTGCTAGGTTTCAAGCTAACCCCAAGGAATCCCACCTGATTGCAGTTAAGAGAATTTTTAGATACCTTTTGGGGACCCAAAGCTTAGGGATTTGGTATCCAAGGCACAACACTTCTTTTGAGATTATTGGATTTTCTGACTCTGATTTTGCAGGATTCAAGGTGGATAGAAAAAGAACTTCGGAAACTTCTCAATTCATAGGACAATCTTTGGTCTCATGGTCTAGTAGAAAACAAAATTCTGTTACACTTTATACTGCTGAAGCTGAGTATATTGCTCTTGGAAGTTGTATGGCCCAAGTCCTTTAGTTGAAACAACAGGTATTAGATTTAGGATTACCTGTAGGCATCATCTCAATCTTTTGTGACAACACTAGTGCCATGTGCATCTCTAAGAATCCTATCCAACATTCAAGGACTAAGCACATTGACATTAGGCATCACTTTTTTAGAGATCATGTGACTAAGGGAGACATTGATTTACACCATGTGACAACTTAAAATCAACTGGCTGATATCTTTACTAAATCACTGGCCTTCGACACTTTTAACTCTTTAAGGACCAGATTGGGTGTGATTGAAATAAACACTTTCTTTTGTTTTTGTTCTTTTTATTTCTTTTATTTTCTTTTCATTTTGCTCTTTATTTTCTTTTCTTCTTTTTGCCTTACTTTTAGTTTTTGTTTGGTTTATTTTACTTTATTTTTTTCTTCTTGAATTTGATTTTCAAAATCATCGCTGAATTTATATCGTATGCCTTGTCCTTGCTTTTGAAAATTTATAGTCAATGTGTTACATCTCTTAATGTATTAGATGGTAAAAATATACCGTTGATTGTTTCTCTTTCTCTAACCTATTCTAGTGATACAGTTTTCTTTTCTAATAAAAAATCTATTTCAAAATAATGATTATGTATGAAATTAAGATCTTTTCTAACCTTGCTACAGCAAATCTATCTTGTATTTATAATGATCAAAATCTTTTTGTCACATCAAGATTTCTCGGCCCCTTTATCATTGGTTATTGATTATGTTTTGTGAATTGTTCTTCCCTATGTTAGAGAGAGAGCTCTTATTCTCTAATATCTAGAAGATATACTCATAACTAAGGTTGTTTTAAAAATTTTTGAAAGAGAATGGAGCTTGCAAAAAAAAAAAAATTGGCCAATGATGCCAACAAAAGATGCGCAATGACGCCAAATTGAAAATAAAATAAAAAAATACACTAAGTGTATAAAAAATCAGAAGATGCGCAAAGTGCCAATCAGTTAACAAGAGGCATAAAATGAGCCCACTAAAAGCAATCTCTCCTCTCCTTTCAAATCTTTTAAAAATTAGAAGATTTCATGTATCAAAGGCTTGATTTCGAGTGTTTTGCGATTGTGACAAATTTACTTTGGTACATTATTCTTAAAAATATTTTTTACGAAACCAAGTGATGAATGGATCCTTTTTCTCATATTCAATAGAATTTTTGAGTTAGGTCATTGATTTCAAAAGATGATTTTACCCTAAAAGAAAGTCCAAGATAAGGGTAGCCATGATCGGATATTCTACCATATGTTTGGATTTTTTTGATGTTAATTAACTCATTAACTTACAAATTTTTAAAAATCAATCACATGGAATACTTCATCTTGTTCATGCCTTGGTTAAAAAAAAAATATTTGCATTGTTTCTTAATTTCCTCCTCCTTTTTGAGATGTCAAAAGGGGGAGAGGGGTCTTTGGTATGCTTGCAGTTTTGATTCCATGTTATACACTGCTATTTTTGAACTAATTATCAAAGTATTTGCCATCATCAAAAAGGGGGAGATTATTGCAAATTCGGTTTCATGGATTATATTTTGATGATTAGCAAACACTCTTGCTTACTTTCGACTGCCTTTTACTACTGGCACATTCAGGATTCAAAGATCGGACGGAAATCGGAACCAGCTGAAGACTAGGTAGATTAGGGTTGAGTCAGTCTGTAATTTTCCTTTTCCCCTTTCTTGAGTTAATTATTAATATTTGAAGTTACTGAAGTTAAGTAACTCTACACACATAATTGAGAGATTTAGAATTTTCATTTTTACTCACATCATCTCGGATGATATTTATATTGGCTTGGACGATCGAGTTCAAAATAGAAAGTTTGATCAGGATTTCTTAATTAAGGCAGCCGTAATTAGCCGATCGGCCTGGACGATGTTTGTATCGGCCAGGACGATAGGCTCAAAATAGAAAGAAATAGCCGCCATAATCAATTTAGGTATTCTGTATTTTTGGAAATCGGCCAGGATAGTCTTGGATCGGCCTGGACGATATGGCACAATTATGCCTAAAATGATCCGACAATCAAGGAAGCAATTAAGGATGAATTGATACGATCACATCATCCTGGACGATCGCAGGATCGTCCGGGATGATATATTAAAAAATCTTTAGTTGCTCCTGGATGATAAATATCGACCAGCACAAATTCAGGGCGATATTCTGGCCGATCATGATCGGACAGCTCGAATTCAGGGCTATGCTCTGGACGACTTTCCTCTAATTTGAACTGATCGTCCGGGATGATCGTGAGATCGGCCAGGACGATCAAGCCAATTTTCAATCGTCCAGTTCATTTTCAGAGCGGTGTTCTGGCCGATCATCTGTGATTTGAACTGTTCGTACAAGATGATATTTTTATCATCCTAGACGATAAGGTCGGCAACTTGCAATTATTGAGCTATTTTGAGCTCTTCTTTATAAGAGCTCTTGTTCAACATTTTGAATATCCTTGGTTGCTGTCTTGACCTGAGAAAACCTAAAGGAGAGAGAGAGGGAGAGAGAGAGAAAGGATCTTTTGATGGGGAGATTGTGAGGGAGTTCATAAGGGTTTCACCAAGAATTATTCCACTTCTTCTTTCACTAGAGTCTCTTGTCCTTGGAAGGGTTCGGAGAGGTAAGCTTCATCGATTGATTGAGGTTCTCTGCCTGCTTTAGGAGGAAGCAAAAGGAGTGGGGTTCTCTGCCTTGTCAGGGGTGGCAAAAAGGAGGTTTTTGTAAGGGCTCTCCGCCAAGCTGTGGGGGCTAAAGGAGAGTCACGTTGGTAGTGCAATACTCAGAGGGTGCCTCCGAGGAGTGGACGTAGGTCAAGTTGGCCGAACCACTATAAACCCTTGTGTTCTTTTTACTGCTTCCACACTTTAATTTTTCACACATATTTTTCTATGGTGACTTTGGTTTGTGATATTTAAAATCCCTAACAAACTTTCACTTCCATCGATAGTACCTCTTTAGGGAAGTCAACACATTCCATATACTCTTCAATTAAAAAGCCTAAGACTTAGAGAGGTTGTATCTTAACATGATTTCCTTGCCTCTCATTAGATACTTGAATGCATCTTAGGCATCTTGATATGTTGAATTGACTGACCTAAAAGTATTTAGATGGTACATCTAAAGGTTACATTATTGATAACTGGCATATTCATAATGAAGAAGTTAACCATTGTGGTATATTGATTTTTTCCCTTGCACCTAGTGATAGTTTGGATGTTCACATCTTAAGTTTCTTGCCTCTCACTTGATAAATTATAAAGAGGAATTTCGGTGTAGGATAATTGGGAAGCAAACAAAAATTCATTTTATCAAAAATATGTTTAAAAAATATTGATAGAACACCTTTTATCTATAAAGATGCTAACTAATTGGAAGTTGGTTTCCATTATTGTGATTACAATAGTGTCATTGAATGGATTTCTATTTGTTGACCTATTTTCATTACAAAAGGTGATCATAATGTCAACACAAACACTCACAATGTGGTCGTTGAGTTGACCTCTCTTATGTAAGGTTTATTAAGGCTCACCTATTGGGATATTTGACTTTATCTACTTCAATAATTGTTGGTACTACCTTGGCAATATGTATGACATTGGTACGAATGGGTTCATTCCCTTGACATTCCATGGGTGCCTTCCTAAGGTGCCTACTTTTGTTATCAACAAACAAATCTAATTTTCATGCATGTATGAAGTCTTGCACCAGATCATGGAGCTGCCTATGTTCCATTATGTCATGCCTATGGTCCTTGTGCATGAATCAATATTTAGAGGTATTTCGTAAATAAGCACTCATATTCATGGGAAACAATAACTTAAAGAACTTATTATTTTGAAATATATCTATGATGCCATTGATATCCCCAAAGGATTGATGGTTAGTTATTAATGATAGCTTGTGTAACCTGTAGAGGTAAGTGGGTCGTGGCATAAGCGCTACTCATATATTATGTGATCCAATGATCCTAAGTAGTTTCACTTATAGCAGTATACTCTACTGATCAAGATATGGTAAATCTTATGGCATATGTTGCATCCAATCCATTATATGATTTTTTAATTTATTTATATCATGCCTATATCTTTGAGTTCCATCATTCTTTAGAATCATATCTTTTGCGAGTGGTTAAGAATGCCTCAATTACATTATTTTACTCATTTACATTGACATAGTTATGATGTGTTCCATTAGCTTAGCCAACATCTATTGTTACTGAAGCTTGAAAGTTCTTTAGGAATGTTAGGACCTTATGAACTAGACCAAGGCTAATTACGAAAAAGGTGAGTTGGTATTTTAAAAAATCTTTTATAATAAAAAACCAAACCAAATCAAAATTCACCACAAAGGAAAAATAATGCAGAAATTAAATGCGAAAATAATAAAGGAAAGAACGCACCAGATTTATAGTGGTTTGGTCAAACCTTGACTTACATCCACTCTTCGGAGGCACCCTCCGAGTATTATACTAAACTCAGTGTCTCTCCTTTAGCCCCCACAGCTAGGCGGTGAAGCCTTTAGAAAATAACTTCCACCTTCCCCGGTGCGTCGGAGTAGCTAGGTCCTTTGACACAAAAGAGATCTTCTTCTTTCCAGAACTTCCCTCAAGACAAGCCTTGAATCCAATGGTACTAAGGTACAAGCTTGTCAGAGCAACTGTGTGGAATCCCCCTCCACACTCCCTTGAAACCACCTCTAAGGATATTCTCCCTCTCTCAAACTCCACCCTTTCCTCTCTCCCTTTCAAGCTCTTTCTTCAAGTTCCCTCTAAAAGAACGAAGCTACAATGGCTGCCAAAGACACTCTTCATGAGAAAGTAAGAGGTCTTTAAATAGATTTGCAAAACTGATATTATCGTCCAGGATGGTCATCGGATTATCCCGTATGATATTCATAAAAAGAGAGTTTCTGAAAACCCTAAAGACTCAATTTCGGCTCCAAACATCATCCAGAACGATTGCAGGATTGTGCCGTATGATGTGCTTAAAAAGAGGGCTTTAAAAAACCCTAAAAACTCAATTTTGGAGCCCAGAATCATCCTGGACGATCGCAGGATCATCCAGTACGATGTGCAGAATTTGACCCGATAGTCCTGGATGATACTAGGATAGTCTAGGATGATTAGTAAAAAAAATATACAAATCATCCAGGATGATGTTGTGGATCATCTAGGACGATTAGAAGAAAAATTATAGTATTTCAGCTTGGACGATTTAGGAAAATCAAGTATGTCGGCAAACATCATTTTATACGATATAGAGATCATCTAGGATGATTAGATTGAAAATTTTAACCATAATTAGTCCCTTAATCACATGATCAATTTAGCCATGATTTGTATTGATTGTCTGGGATGATCTGATCGTCCGGGATGATTTGAACAAAAATTTAAACTTAAATGCTTGCCTAAATTGTCATTGGCGGCTCTTTTTCAAGATTATAAATGATCATCCTGGATGATCCAAAATCATCCAGTACGATTAGTTCAAAACTTGATCTTTTGGATTTGACTAGATCTCACTCCCTTGAGTGTGTATATGCGTGATCACCAAGTAAGCATACACCCTTACAAGACTTGACTCAAGAAATACAAAAATTACATCAATGAATATTACAAACCCTTTTATAATATAACATTATTCAACCCAATCTTGAGCTCTGATTATTTTTTTGATGTTGCTTGGAATTCCTGAAATGTTAGTATATACACAAATAAACATATATTGCAAATACAAGTAGATAATAAAAAGTGAGCCATAATATTTGTTATCATCAAAAACATGAACTTATAAGCTCGAGTTGCAACAATCTCTCCCTTTTTGATGATGGCAAATATTACTGGTTGAATTGGAAAATTGAAAATAATTTCTCCTAATCTCCCCCTCACTAGAATAAATTTTTGTTATATATATATATATATATATATAATAGAAAATAGATACAAATACAATAGTATATTCTCCCCCTTTGACATTATCAAAAAGAGGAGGGGCACAAAATAATTAGAATAATAAAAAGAAATAAAAGCCAAAACGATCCCTGATCCAGTGAAAAGAAAAAATCAAATATTCTTAAAATGAGAAAGTTACATCTTGATTTTATTCAAAAACTTAGTAAGGAATGGATTGACAACGCATAATCCAGAAAAGGTTAGAATATCAGAAATTATTAATCCAAGCTCAAGTTCTTTTAAAGGCTCAAAAACATTTTAATTTAATATCTTAATCAAGGAATAAATTAGAAAAAGAATCTCTATTTTTTTCAAAACTCCTTTCAAAAAATATATCAAATAGAAGATTAGTGCAAAAATTGATGAATCAGAATCATGATTTTCAAGATCAAGTATCAAAAATATCAAAGGTTTTCTTAAGCTTTAAGAAGTACAAGAAAGGTAAGCATTACTTTTTGTGGGTTCATTTTATGCCTCTTGTTAGTTTTTTTTGGCGCACTTTGCGCATCCTTTTCTTTTTAATACACTTTATGTATCTTTCTCAATTTGGCGTCAATGCGAATTTTTTGATTTGACATCATTGACCACTTTTTTTAATTTGGCATCATTGGCCATTTTTTTTAATTAAATATGTTACCTTTCTAAAATTTTTAAAAACAAAAGTAAACTCATTCTATTGATAAAGGGAACTACTTGATTAAGAAAATTATGAGATAGATTCAACAACTGGTAAATGATCTCTATGCGATGAACAAAATGTTGGGAGATGAAAAAGATTAGTTTCAAAATTCAATTTATAATATGATGAAGATTTTGAATCAAAAGTAAAATAACCTCTTAAAGAAAAGAGATAGAGAGATAAAATTATGATTTTTCTTGCTTTGACTGTTTTAGAAAAGTAAACCAAAACTTACATAATAATTTAAGAAAAAAAGGATGTAGGTTTTTCATTTTTAGAAAGGTGAACGTGTGTGTTGATCAGAGAGAACTTCACAAAAAAATTAAAGATAAGTTTAAAACTATAACGTAAAAGAAAATGAATGAAAAATAAATAAATAAATAAAAAAGAAACTACAGAAAATAAATGAAAAACAACCAATAACAACAAATAAATAAACAAACAAGGGTTTAAGTATAATCTTACTCCTGATTTGATGATTCAGAAGATAGGTCTGCCTAGGAGATTTTTTGCTTTCCACTATTTTCTTTTTTTATAATTTTCTTAGCTTTACTCTTTCCTTTTGAAGGAAGAGTTCTCAAATTAGGGCACTTGTTTTTCATATGTCCAGGCTTCCTACAGCCAAAACAAACAACATCAGAAGAAATCTTAACATTCTTACCATTTTTACCTTTGTTCCACTTTTTTTTATGCTTTTTCTTTGGTGAGCTTTTTTAATTTGCTTGATAAGTCACCAATTTAATCACCAATAAAGCCTCTTTTCTCCGAGTCTTCAGCATTTAGCACTATCATCTCACCTGCATCCAAAAGTCTTTGATCCAAACTTTGCTCGTAGGCAACGAGTGAGCCAATCAAATTATCAATAGAATATTCATTCAAATTTTTTGATTCACAAATAGCAACAACTTTGGCATCAAATTTGTCAAGTAAACAATGTAGAATTTTATTAACTTTTTCAAAGTTTGAAAATTCTTTACCTAAAGCATGTAATGATGTCATAATTTGAATAAACATAGTATACATGTCTAAGATCGACATATAATATTTCATGCAAAATAATTTATAATCATGCATTAAAATATTTAATCTAGATTGCTTGATTTCACTAGTGCCTTCATATATAGTGTGTAATTTATCCCAAATTTCCTTGCTAGTAGTGCACGTTGAAATAAATATAAAATCTTCATAATTTAAAGTACATAAAAAATAGTTTACTTATTTAGCATTTAATTGAGCATCGATTTATTTTTCTCTACTCCATTGATTAAAAGGAATATCATTTTTAATTCCTTCTATTATACGTGATGGTATAGATAATCAGTTAGAATTATTTATCACATTCGAAAATCAATTGATTGCAAGAAAGTAGACATGTGAATTTTTCAAAAATCAAAAGTAATATTTTTAAATAAAGGTGGTCTGGTGATTGAATATCTTTCCGCAATATTACGATTATAAAAATTAGCCATGAATCGAAATTCAAAAGTTTTTAAAAACTCATTTTTATGAATCCCGCTCTGATACCACTTGTAAGTTCGTTAGGGATGTTAAGCCCTTATGAACTTGCCCAAGGCTAATTAAGAGAGAGGTGAATTGGTATTTCAAAAAATATTTCACAATAAAAAAGCTAAATCAAACCAAAATTCACCACAAAGAAAACACAATGCGAAAATTAAATGCAAAAATAATAAAGGAAAGAACACACCAGATTTATAATGGTTTGGTCAAACCTTGACCTACGTCCACTCTTCAGAGGCACCCTCCGAGTATTGCACTAAACTTAGTATCTCTCCTTTAGCCCCCACAGCTAGGTCGAGAAGCCCTTATAAAATCACTTCTACCTTCCCCAGTGCGGCGGAGTAGCTGGGTCCTTTGACACCAAAGAGATATTCTTCTTCCCATAAGTTCCCTCAAGACAAGCCTTAAATTTGATGGTACTAAGGTGCAAGATCGCCGGAGCAACCGTGTGGAATCTCCCTCCACACTTCCTTGAAACTACTTCTATGGATCTTCTCCCTCTCTCAAACTCAACCCTTTCCTCTCTCCCTTTCAAGCTCTCTCTTCAAGTTCCCTCCAAAGAATGAAGCTATAATGGCTGCCAAAGACTCTCTTCATGAGAAAGCAAGAGGTCTTTAAATAGATTTTCAAAACCACAATTATCATCCAGGATGATCGTCGGATTGTCTCGTATGATATGCATAAAAAGAGAGCTTTCAAAAATCTTAAAAACATAATTTCGGCTCCAAACATCGTCCAGGACGATCGCAGGATCATCCCGTATGATGTGCTTAAAAAGAGGGCTTCAGAAAACCCTTAAAACTCAATTTTGGCACCTAGAATAGTCTTGGACGATCGCAGGATCGTGTAGTACGATGTGCAAAATTTGACCTAATAGTCTTGGATGATTAGTACAAAAAATGTACAAATCATCCAGGATGATGTTGTGGATCATCCAGGATGATTAGAAGAAAAATAATGGTATTTCAGCTTGGACGATTTAGGAAAATCAAGTATGTCGGCAAACATTGTCCTGTACGATAGATAGATCATCCCAAACGATCGGATTGAAAAATTTAACCATAATTAGTCCCTTAATCACAGGATCAATTTAGGCATGATTTGTATTGATTTTATGGGATGATCTGATTGCTCGGGATGATTTGAACAAAAATTTAAACTTAAATCCTTTCCTAAATTGTCATTGGCGGCTCTTTTCTAAGACCATAAAGGATCGTCCTGGACGATCCAAAATCGTCTAGTACAATTACTTCAAAACTTGATATTTTGGATTTGACTAAATCTCACTCCCTTGAGTGTGTGTGTGCATGGTCACCAAGCAAGCATACACCCTTACAAGACTTGAGTCAAGAAATCAAAAATTACATCAATGAATATTACAAACCCTTTTACAACATAACATTATTCAACCCAATCTTGAGGTCTGATTCTTTGTTTGATGTTGCATGGTATTCCTGAAATGTTAGTATACACATAAACAAACATATATTGCAAATAAAAGTAGACAATTGAAAGTGAGCCATAATATTTGTTATCATCAAAAACATAAACTCATAAGCTCGAGTTGCAACAAAGCTTGTTGTAATCTAGGAGCTAGGCTTGTGATTTTGATGATAATAAATATTATTAAATTTCTGCTTTTTTTCTCATGATATTATCATTGCATATTTTTTTTTGTACACAAATATTCCAGGTACATCAAACACTATACAGAAATAAAGGATCAAGACTCAAGGTAGAGTAGATTAGGTTTGATGTTTTGCAAGAATTTATATTTTTGCTTATTTATTTTTTATCTCTTGAGTCAAATATTTTATAAATGGTTTATGCTAGCTTAGTAAACATGCATACACATATACACACAGGGGAGTGAGAATTTAAATTTTAAATTTTTTTAGCTTATACTGTACGACCATGATTTTACTATATAATCTGTAGATTAAAAAATAAATAAATTTGGCTAATTGAGAGATTAAAATTATTAAACTAATCATATAATTTGAAATCAATTGTACTGGATGATCAATTTAAATTGGAACCCCAACCACTAATAAGATTTAGGAAAGTAATTAAATTTTAAATTTTTGAATCAATCATAATGTAAAAATTGGCTTCACTATATGATGTTTAATATCATGCCTAAACTAATCCAATTAATTAATCAAGTAATTTAACGTTAATTATTGAAAGACAATCATATGGTACGATCATGATTATGTTGGATGATCGACAAAGATGATATTTAATCCTCCTAGTGATTATCCTAGATGAAATTTAATAGGATTGAACTATTCAAACCATATGATATTAATCATCCTAGATAAGCACTAGTTTTTTAACTAATTATACTTTACTATCCACAATTTGTACTATATAATCTATTTAAGAATATTGTATTAAACGTACTAAAGTTTATTTAACATACATAATAAATTAATGGTTTGGGCAACATTGTCCTACGCCTACTCCCTTGAAGCCTCTTCTCTGGTTATTACACTAATCCTTTAGTAACTCTCCCTTAGCTCATATAGTACGGAGGAGAAGCCCTACGAAAATACTTCCAACTTTCCATGGTGCGGTTGAGAGCCTTTATCATTTTCATCTTCCTGGTGAGGCAGAAAACATGGAATTCTTTTCATCATCCTGGTCAGGCAAAGAACATTGAATCACCTATACCAATTTAGTGCATCAGAGTAGTTGGATTCTTTGACATTATAATCTTTTTCTTAGAGTTTCCCTCAAGTAGAATAATGACTATTAGAGGAAGATGGTGAATGTTCATGAACTAGTGCTTATCCATAGAAATCATGATCATGATCCCTAATTTTTTAGGTTAGCTGACACTGTTCATGCAATACGATGTGGGATAAAGATATTGTGGTTGCTTTGGATTGACTTTTGTGAGCAAGGAAAAAATAAAATAAAAAAATAAAATAAAAAAGAAAACAATAATTTTTCTAATCGTTTATCTATAAAATTAAAATTATAAATTTTATCGAGTTTTTGGATTTCTACTTCCACTTGTGTATTTGGTTAACATCTTTTTTTAAAAAGAAAAGGTTTTGAACTTTTCTTTTAATAGCCAATTTTCCCCCTCTTAGTGTGCCTAAGGTAGTTCAACAAGGATTCATAACCTCATTTTAACTTTTAAAATCCAAGGGCATATAATGGTTATACTCGTAAGCTTTGCTTTAGTAAAGCTTATAAGATTACTGGCTCTAGGTTACTTGTAACACCTCAGTGTCTATTTTTAAAATACTTATCTATTTATAAATAAGTTAACCAACAATATTTTTATGATTTTTTCAATATAAGTCAATCTAGTGGAAGCAACTTAAAATCATATACATCAAAAAATAAAATAATATTCATCTCTTAAAATTCATGTAGATAAGCTAGGAGATCAATCAATATTTCATTTTAACTTTCTAAGCCTCTCACTACAAAATAATAAAATTAAAGAAACTGAAGAAAATAAAAAAAATAAAACCTGAATCCTGGATCTGCCTTACTCCTCTAAATCTTGTCCCTTTCCTAAAAAATATGCAAAATCATAGAGTGAGCTAACATCTCAATATGTTATCAGATCCTACAACTAAAATTAATACAAGTTAATAGAATTAACATACATAAAATCTTTCTATCAATATCAATATGGACATATAATTATAATAGCATGTAACAATAAATGAAATAGTAAAAGGTTATATGATTTGTAAGCACGAGTATAACTATATTTCTCAAGAGTTGTGATCAGTAACTAAGTGAATAGTAATCATTATGTTATGTCAATCATATAGCCAATAGTCACAAAATAATTTATATAACATATTATTACATTAGTACACTTGTCATGATCATATGCATGTCATACAATGTCTATGTTATGCATGTATATCATGTAAATCATTTGATTCATATATATATATATATATATATATATATTAGCTTGTACCTTAAGTAAATTAAGTCATATTAATGAAGTAATTTATCATTTATATATTTCTATCATAATCATATCAAAATATTGTAACCAAGAAAAAATATATAGCTTTTGTGATTTTTCTTTATGTAACTAGTCCTGTAGGCTAACCCTATAACAATTAGTCATATCACAGGTCATTTAGGTTAGCTGGCTTTCATATCAGAAGCCGTCACTTCCTTTTCGTCAATGTATCAAATCATATCATTCAGTCTCTTTATGTTTCCCTTTTTATATCATTTATTATTACTCCACAAATCTTATTTTAAAGAAAAAACCCTTTTTATATCATCTTAATACATGCTAAATTCATTTTTGAACAAATATGAAAAAATTATAAAGAAAATATAATGTATTGTTTTTTACATCTATATATTTAAAACATGTCGATCATAATAAGTATATTTGTCATTTTCAAATATAAAAATAGTTTAGCAAATATTTATGAAATTTATCAATTTATCTTAAATATTAAAATTATGATAATTCCCCCAAAATATAAAAATATCTTTTAAAAATTTAATATATTCTAGTCAAAATGCTCATATTGAAAACATCTATCATATACCAAAAGTTATATGATGAAAGTTTGGTAAAAATAAAGATATCACAATTTTGTATATTCTTACCAAATTAAAATTTATAAAATATAAAATACATAATTATTGAAATCAGAGATGGGTAATGGTAGTCTACCTAAAGATGAACATATTTTCCAATAAGATCGACTAGCAAAAATTGCTCTACGAACCCAAAATACTAACTTTTACTTATATTTCTCCTCTTTTCCCTATTATTATTCTGTGTTAATGAAATGTCGAAGATGAACATGCTTTGGATAAGTTATGGTAAGTAGAATAGGAATTTTATAATAAAACATCATAAGGTATAAATATAACTAACGTAATTGTTTGCCTTTTTGTGAAAAAATCATATAAATTATTTTATATCGTCAAATCCATAGATCCAAAAATCACAAAAAATATCTATAAAAAATCTTAGTATGTTTAGGATGATCTTGTAAAATTGGATAATAAAATGGACAATTAATGGTACAAAATCTTCACTTGTATCAACATTTATTAATTTTCTACACTAAACAAAAATTAGGAGAAAATTTTTATAATTAACTAATATCTAAAATATTGCAAACACATTTTACAAATTTCATTTATATAACTAGATATATAACTAGATAAAAGTATGAGGTATTATAATCTCTATACCTTAGAAAAATTTTACCCTCAACATTTCTAACTAGAGATCACTGGTCACTTGCCAAATCTTTCATTTAGATTAACCATCATCATTTCTCTTATTATTTAAATGAAATTATGTGTGCAAGTCAGGAATAATGTTTGTTAATCATTCAATCATATGAATGTAAATAAAATAATTTTATTGTATTTCAAACTAAATAATGATATTTGAATTTATACTAGTGGATCTCTTAGGGGCATATCTCACTTCCTATTGATGCAAACTATATACCCTAGGTTGTATTGGTGATGCCTTCATTGAGTATGTGGGATGCCTCTATTTCTCACTTAGATTTATTCTATCTATCTCACTCATAAATTTTTGACTAGACATTCTGGATCGTGCAAGTCTCTGGCTATATTCCTATCAAAGTTGATTTGTCCTATACCTAAATCTATCTCTAAATCTACTCTATGGGAAGTTTATCATTTTGTGTCTATATTAACCACATTGGAAGCACTCTCCAATGATTAGATAACATTATCGTGTATGTATCCTCCCACATCTATGACACTCTTGTATAGTACCAGTCGTTACCATGGGTCCTCTTCTAACATCATTAAATCTACTTTTCTTATCACCAATTCTCCTCTTATCACTACTTTCTCATCTAGTTACCTCTCATCCTACTCTTTTTCTACTCATGTCATGCCAAAATAGAGAATTTTCAAACCATTTTCCCCCAACCTTTCTCTCTCTACTAACTACAAAAATTCCCAAATTCATAATGGAACTAACGAATGCCTCAGCACATCCATCAATCCTCTAAGAAAACTTTAATTTTTTCCTTAACAGCATTGATTTGTTGGGATACATACATGGCCAATAGAGTAAACTCATCTTTATATTATATTATTGTCATATTCCCGTATTGAAAACTTATGAATACATCCCATAACTGTTGTTGAGCTTATGGAGGTATAAACCAGTCTCTGATGATAACAAGCTCTTCCCATATAATATATTCATTTATCTTTCCTTAATATATATCTCTCTACTATCTAATTATCTATATCTATGCTTCTCCTTCAAATATAAATATTATTAGATGTACTTTCTTTTTATTTGGACACTATATATTGTTAAATATCTTCTCTATTCTCTATAACAAATTTTCTACCTCACATGACTTTACAGCTCCTTTAATAACAGGGGCTTAAACTTATGGAAGATTTGTAAATAGTTATCCTCTTCCATTTCTTTCCTCCTAATCTATCTGCTTTGTGTATAACTCATCAATTGTGCCATCATATATCATTGGGGTTATTACACTCTATTCATTTTACACTTGAGATGGATCTATTACACTCAATATAATTCCCTTTTATATTATATTATAATTTAATTACACATATCCATGGAATTAATAAATGAAAATAAATTCTTACACTACATATTTATACTCATGTAAATCATTTCATATAGTTCTGGTTATAATTCAATTCTTCTAATAACCTTCAGTCCATTATCAATTTTAATAAGCCAAGGTCAAATGTTTGAATAATTATTTATTCATTTATTAATTAATGAACCATAACTTCTATGAATTTATCAATATAATAAAATTCAACAGAAGCAACAAAAAATCATATACATTCTTTTTTTTTTTAAACCATGCAAAAGCAATCAATTAAACTGAAGAAGACACAGGCCTAGGTACAAACTAACTTGATATCATCTCACCTTTGATCAAAACAATCAAAGGAATAGGGATGTTATCAAAAGAAAAACTATCAAACATAAAATTCCATCTATAGCTAAAGTAGCGCACAAATCAGCTACCTTATTACAATTCCTATTTACATGATGGAACACAACCTTATTAAAGTCCTTGAGGAATAAGAGATCCTTGCCCGACCAACTATCCATCTCCCAATGAATTTTCTTTAAAGAATTTTGTAAAAAAGTAATCACATTGATATTATCACTTTCAATGATAATACCTTTAGTTTCAAGCATCCAATTTTGAATGAAGTCTCTAACATCCGCAATCACCTCCATCTCTAGCTGTGCAATGTCCCAATGAATTTTGTGTCTTCCAAAAAACCAGAAGAAGTCTCCCCTTGTGATATCTGAAGATACCTCCGACACCTCCTTGGTTTGAATTTAACAATGATTCATCCACATTTATCTTAATCCAATCTAGTGGTGGAGGGCGCCAAGAATCAAATAACTCCATAGGGAGATTAGCACCCCAGCTAACTAGAAGTGGAGAAGACTTTAAAACAGCCAAAGATAGTACATTTGAAGCCACTACAGCACTCGGCACAGCTGCTTTCTCTTGCTTAACTAAATTTCAGTTTTTCTAGTTCAAAAACACAGCCACACAATAAATTTGAACCATTCCTGAATTTTGGACATTCAACATCTTGAACTTTTGAAAACAGTCCTCCATAGAAACAAAAATTGGAATATTGAACCCCCACTCTCGAAGCTTGTCAAGCACTTCCAGCAGGTACTTACAATGAACAATAAGATGTTCATATCTTTCAGTTACCAGGCAACCTCTAGCACACCTATCACCATTTGTAAGTCTTCGAAACTTGAGAAACTGATTACTAGGAATAGCAAATTTGCTAATACGCCACCAAAAAATTTCCACATTATAGTTGAGCTTTAAATTCTTAAGCCAACTGTAGAAACCGTCAACGTCTCCAATTCCCTTTTCTTTCATTACTCTATCATATGCCAATGCAGTAATAGATTTACCAGAGAGTTTACAAACAGTTTCTAGCTGATCTTCCTGATTAACATTCAACTTCACCGTTCTGATATGTTTAACTAGCTCTTCATTAAAGCAAATAGAAAGTTTGGCTTCATCCCATTGCCCTATATTCGAAATAAACTGCTGTACATACAGGTTCTCCAAAGCACCACAGTCCAAAGATGTTGGCCACTCATTTAAACATCTATCCAGTAACCATATATCACTGAGGACCTTAATTTTGTCTCCACTTCCCACTTTCCATCTAATAATATGCTTTAAACTTTTTCCTCCATCTTTTAGAATTTTCCAAACATTTGAAGTACAATTCCTGCAATTATCTTCCATTACATTGTCACCAAATTTGGCCCTCAGTGTTCGGTGAAGAAGAGATTCTGGATGCTGGATAAAATTCCATGTCAATCTATCCCATAAGGCTCCAGCTTTGTTTACAAAAGAGTGAACCCCCAAACCTCCAGCACTTCTAGTATTACAGATTTCCTCCCAAGAAACATAATGTAAACCAAACTTCCCATATTGCTTGTGCCAAATAATCCTCCTACACAATTTTTCCACATCCTGAATTACTCTCTTAGGAACAAGAGAATGAGTGATAGGAAAACACGGTAAAGACATCAAAGATGTCTTAACAGGCATAATCTTCCCTCCCAAAGAAAGAGACTTCTTCCCCCATACATTGAGCTTATCATTAACATGGCTAAGTAAATCTTGAAAGTCTGCAACTCCCAGCCGATTTAAGGATAACTTGATGCCTAAATACTGCAGTTCCTTAACCACCATGAAACCAAGAGTTTTGGACACCTTTTTCTTGCAATGTCTATTAACAAACTTACCAAATATCACTTGAGTTTTGTTAACATTAACCCTTTGCCCTGTCCAGCAACAAAAATCCTTCACAATGCAGTTAATCAACCGAGCCAATGAAGTTGAAACTTTAGAAAAAGAATAACATCATCTGCGTACAGTAGGTGAGAAATAATCGGACCTCCAGACGAAACCTGAATGCCCAGATCCTGTCCTCTTTGCTTAATAGTACTAGAAAGTAATTGAGAACACATAATGAAAAGAAATGGTGATAGAGGGCACCCCTGCCTAAATCCACAATGAGCTTCAATCCATTTAGTATTCTTTCCATTAATAATATTAGAAAATCTGGCATTAATCACACATTCCATGAGAAGCTTAGAGAATGTGTCAGGAAAACCAAACCATCAAAGAATTTGATTCAATGTAGTCCATCCCATACTATCATAGCCTGCTCCATATCTAGTTTCACTGCCATCAAACCTTTTCTATTCTTTGACACCTTGAATTTATTAAGGATTTCATGTGCCAATAAGCAGTGCTCGGACATAGACCTGCCTGGGATGAATGCAACTTGCTCTTCAGAAATCATATTTGGTAGACAGTGCTTCAACCTTTTAACGAACATTGTGGCCACAATCTTATAAGTGCTTTGACATAAACTGATTGGTCTGAAGTTAGACGGTACCAACGGGTTATTCCATTTGGGAATTAAGACCACAAGAGTAGCTTTCCAATCCTTATGCATTTCACCACCTTTTAAAAATTTCTCAATTGCATTCCATGTAGTTTCCCCTACAATCTTCCAATAACATTTAAAAAAAGAAGAAGTTACCCCATCAATACCTGGAGATTTATTATTTCCTTGCTGAAATACAGAAATTCTGCAGTCTTCCATAGTAAAAACTGCATTCAACACAGCAGCTGCTCCTTCCTTAGTTTTCTGATCTTTAGCAGGTAAAGGCCATCCAGTGAGATTGCAATTCCGATACTCCCATTTCTTCTCAAAGAACTGTACGAAAGCTTGCTCAATTTGTTCTTCCTCTACCACAAGAGTATCATTTACATCCTTAATTTGCCAAATCTGCTTGGCATTTCTCCGAGCTAATGCAAAATTGTGAAACAATTTTAAATTAGAGTCACCTTCCTCATATCACCTTGTCTTAGCTCTTTGGTTTGACCAAGTAGATAATCTTTTAAGTGTAATATTCAGCTCATGGATCTTTCTTCTCAGATTAAACAGATCTTCAATATCAAGTCCCAAACCAGCAGTTTCTTTAGTTTGTAGATCCAAAATCTCTTTCTTAAGCTTTTTTTCAACTTATTCAAATCCCAGCACTTACTTTTATTTCAGAAAAATAAGGCTCTCAAAGTCCTCTTTAATTTTCGATGGACCACCTCCTCTGCTTCTCCAAAATCTGCCTTTTTCTATGAGTTCTTCAGAATTCTCCAAGCAGCCGGGTAGGACCTCCAAGTATCTTCAAATCTGATGTTCTTGGGAGAATTAATCTTCTTTCCATCCAAATTAAACATAATGGGACTGTGATCAGATGCCACCCGAGCAAGATGTTTAACCTTGCCAAATGGCACCAAATGCATAGCACAGGAATTGAGCAAGCATTTGTCAAGCCTCTCCCAAATTCTAGAAGAGCCATCTTTATTGTTGCACCAAGTGTAACTCGGTCCAACAAGACCTGCAACATGAAAATCAACATTAGTTAAAAACTCCTTCATTTCTCTAGATCCTCTAGAGAAAACAAATCTTTTTCCACCCTTCTTCTCTTCTTTATTTAAAATGCAGTTAAAATCTCCCCCCACAGTGGCAGGACCTGCATCTTTTAAACAATTCTCAAGAGAGCTCCGAAACTCCTCTCATTATTACATCTACTACCGTAGACTGAAGCCACCTTCCATACGCCCAACAAATGCGTATTAAGAGAACCAATAACCATCTAGGAGTTGCTACTCTCAACAGCAAATGAAACCATCTTCGTATTCCACAGAACCAAGATTCCACCCGCCTTTCCCACAGCTTGATAATGAAAGAAATCCCAAACCTTCCCAATAAGCATATCAACTTCCATTCTATCAATATTTGATAGCTTCGTTTCCATTAACCCAACAAA
Organism: Dendrobium catenatum; assembly: GCF_001605985.2. NCBI lineage: Eukaryota > Viridiplantae > Streptophyta > Magnoliopsida > Asparagales > Orchidaceae > Dendrobium > Dendrobium catenatum. Next base: position 960,134 of record NW_021319463.1, read on the forward strand.
GCACGCATCATTATCTCTAACTATCTCCCTAAGATACAAGGAAGCCTCCTTCTTCCTAGCTCCCCTGCAATTCCAAAAAATTAACGAATTCATTTATTTACCATCGGGGAGTCATCTCCACCTGGCACCTTACTTTTTGTTTCCTTCTTCTTTTCCTATGCTCTGGCTCCATAGGACCAAGAGATTTCAATTCCTTGGCTAGCTTAACTTTCATCTGACTATTATTGCGAGGGACAATATTATCCATAATCTCTATCATCTCTACAGCATCAACCCAATTTTGATGAAGATCTAAGCCTGAATGATCCGTCACTTCCCCTTCTTCGATCTCATTATTCAACACTTCAAATTTATTTGAAACAGGAAGCCTCCCAGCACCTTCATTATCACATACCTCATTACTTATAATGTTTACTATGTTTGCTGTAGAGAGAGTTGTTATTTGCATGTTTTACATTCTTGCAACTTATATTATTTTGATGATTTCAAATATTATTGTTTTATATATCTCCTAACACTTTTTGGAAGATTTGTTTTTGCTCTAGTGTGTACTAACATTTCAGGAAAATCAACTCCAAATGATGAAGACTTCAAATTATTCATTTGTAAATTAAAAGTTTTGAAATGAGAGGGAGTGATTGTAATTGAGTGAAAAATCACAACACACACTCTTAGGGGACAATTTTTGTGAATTCATCGTACGGGATGAACCTGGTTCGTACGGGATGATCATGTCAATTAACCCTCAGAAGAGCAATGGATCGAACAGGCGAGTAGAAAATTTTCTAAGTCCTAATCATCCAGGACAAAATTTAATATTCGTCCCGGGTCGAACATCTCTAGATTCTCACCTTGCACTATTTGTTTAGATAAAAAATATGGTTCGTACCGGGATGAAGCTCTCTGTATGAAAGCGTACAGGATGAAATAAATTTTTGTCCCTGGACGAAGCTCTCTGTATGAAATCGTACAGGATGAAATAATTTTTCATCCCTAGCTGAAGCTCTCTGTATGAGATCGTACATGATGAAATTAATTTTGTATGCGATCGTACAGGACAAAATTTATTTTCGTCCCTGGACAAAATTCTCTGTATAAAATCATCCCAGGACAAAACCTGTTCGTTCCAGGACGAACTGAATCGACTAACCTCAAGTTGGTTACGTCCTGTAAAATTTTGGGAACCGACCTATGTAATAATCGTTTCGTACCGGACGAACCTAGTTCGTACTGGAAGATGAGCGTGTACGAACATAGTTCATACCAATATACATTAGGATCGCTTCTGACACTTTAAGTAAAATCGTCCAGGATAATTCACGATCGTACGGGATGATCCACTACGTACAGAATTGAAAACTTGCAGTCTTTGGGCAGTTTTTCTTGTCTTTTGTATATATAGTTCAAATTAGACTGCCACCTATCTTTTTGCTCATTTGATCTTCGTGCCTATTGGAAGAAGAGTAAAGGAGAGAGTGAGAGAAAGCATTCAAAGAAGGATTTCTACCACTGGAGCGTTAAAGCTTTGCATGGTGTTCAAAGGTAAGATTTCCTACTTGTGATTTGAGATTACTTCACTCTTTTTCTTTCTTCCTTCTAGATATCTTGGGAGGAGATCTATCAAGGAGATCCGGTTCTCTGCCGACACTTGGAAAGTGTGAAAGGACGAAGGGTTCTATGCCCACACTAGGAGAGTGTGAAAGGACGAAGGGTTCTCTGCCCACACTAGGAGAGTGTGAAAAGACGAAGGGTTCTCTTCCCACACTAGGAGAGTGTAAAAGGATGATGGTGCTCTGCCAACACTAGGGAAAGTGTAAAAGGACGACGGTTCTCTGCCAACACTAGGGAAAGTATAAAAGGATGACTGTTCTCTGCCGCACCGGGTAGTGGTGAAAAGAGTGTTTGTAAAGGTTTCTCCGCCTTACTGTGGGTGAAAAAGGAGAGACACTATTTGTATTAGTACAATACACAGAGGGTGCCTCTGGGGAGTGGATGTAGGTCTGGTTTAGACCGAACCACTATAAATCGTGTGTCTTTTTATTTTACTGTTTTTTATTTTCTGCTTTTAATTTTGTGTTTTAAAAATTTATGGTTGAAAAGCTTTTTATAAAAAAAAATTCATTAATGTTTGATTTCGGTTAAATTTATCAAAGGAGGGAAAATTTTTAAATACCAATTCACCCCCCTCTTGGTAGCCTTAGGACATTAACTTAGGTTTAACAACCTATTCGCTAGACTCAACATTTGCAACCTTCTGATCCTGCTGAACACCTGATTTCACATCCTTCAGCGAAATCCGATACTTCTCTATATCAGACTGGGGAATACAAGGCAGAGAATCAGGTTCCTCCCCTATTTTTCTAAAATGTTTTCCAGGCAACGCCTTATCATTACGAAACCTCCTATTTTTAAACTTAACATGAATCCACGGCCCATAAATGCCGTTATTTCCTTTATCCCCTTCATTAACCACCTTCCCATCAACAACTTTTTTAACATCAAAATTCTTTACAGGTTGTTCCAATGGGATCTTCTTAACGTTTTCAGGACATATCTTGTTCTGATGACCAACCTTTCCACACTGATAGCAAATCAAATCTATCTTCTCATATTCAATTTTTTTAAAAAATCGGCCAGCTATTCCATCAATCCACACACCATTAGGAAGGCTATTCTCCAGATTCAATCTAATACACACACTGCAAACTCTTGTTTCCCCCACTTAAATGAGTTACCATCCAACAACATAGGAGCCCCTATACTAGAGGCAATCCTTATGATATTTTCCTCATCCCAGCAATACAACGGTAAACAAGGCAACGTATCCAAACCGGAGCAGTGATTCCTTTAAAGGAATTATAATTAAAAATCGGAGTCCATTTATCCATCCCTAATAAGTGACCACAAATAAACCACGGGCCACCATTAAAAACTTCCTCCATTGCTTCCATCGATTTAAAGGAGCATAATATCCATTTCAATCCGATGGATGTCATATGAAAAATGCCAAACTTATTCCATTGCTTCCTCAACTCCACGCTGCACATAGGGAAAGAAACATTATCTCCCAACACCTTAATGACCAGGGAGTACCTCAAGACTTTTGAATTTAATAATTCCTTCTCAGCATTGAGCTTGACCGCCAAACCATCTTCCGATCTTTCATATATCACCTTGTCATTCGATATCCTGATATATTGCATCCTTTTCCAGGCTTCCTTAAAATTTCCCTTCATTCCATTAACATCAACTTCCTGTTGAACAAAAGAATCCAAATGCTTAGCCGCATTTAAATCTTTAAGAGTTAAATCATCAACAACTTCATTTGCAGAATCATCAATCTCTGAACCCAAATTCCTCTCAATTGGCTCTTCTTGAATTAAACCCTTCAAGACTTTACCAACTGAAGCAAATACATCAGGAATTTAATCAAGAACATTCTTATCATTCACCACAACATTAACATCATTTGAATCCCGATCAACCACAATTTGCTTGCCTTTACTAATACTTGCCTCTGTCCGAACCAGAGGTCTCGCACCTTCTCTAATGATGATACCACCCCCAACCTTACCAATACCACGATTGGTACCTGCCGGATGAAGATTCGTCATGAATCAATCCAAGAAACACCACCGATCATGAGCTCAACAATCCGCCACCACCAGATCTTCCGGCCGCGCAAAGCCCGCGAACAGGAAAATTCGAAAAAAATAACTTTCTATCTCTAAAAATTCGGGAGCTTCTCTCTATAAAAATTTCAAATATAAAACTATATTCATCTCTTAAAGTTTATGTATAAAAGCTAGGATATAAATCATTATATTCATACCAACATGTTGCAAAAGATGATCCATGCTTATGATTTTGATGATAAAAAATATTATTGGGATTCTCTTTTGATTCTCATGATATTGTTATTAGATATTTATTTTTGTGCACACAAACATTTCAGGTACACCGACACCATGAAAAATCCTCATGTCAAGACTGGGTAGAGTATGTTTGATGCTTTTATAAAGTATCTATATTTTAATTTCTTTAATTCTTATATTTCTTGAGTCATGAGTCATGTAAAAGGTGTATGTCTTCTTCACAATATTGACCTCATTTTTGTATGAGTTCATTAGGACCAATCCAATCCCTAGATCTATCAAGAACCTAAGATCTACCCAGACCAAAGATCTACCTAAACCCTACGATCAATCTAGATTCAAATTAAGCCCAAACTTAAAACCTATCCAAACTTTAAACCTATCCAGATCTAAATTCTAGTTTAAACCCTGATCTTGCCTCTGATCCAGCTTCAATTCTATCCAATCATTTATGATCATTCAAATGATTGTTAATAATTTGGTTAATTCAAATTCAAGAATTTAAATCTAAAATCTAAAAGTTTGTGTAGGATTTTAGACCTTATCAAACTGTCCTAAGGATAACAAAGAGGAGGGGGGAGGTGAATTCATTAGTGTAGTTCAGCTTGGGGACACCTCTAACTAGATCCTTTTGGGTCACTTTCCTAAGGGATTTTTATACTGGCATGACACAACTTTCTATGCCACAAATAAGACTCATCACTAGCTTTTTTTTAAGTAAAATAAAGCAGAACATTTAATGTTATTTAAATCTAGCATGTAAATATTATTAATACTTTTTTCCTTCAAAATAGTTTTATTATTTAAACTAATAATGCATGTGTTTGACAAAAATTTTATGATAAAGCCTATATGACAAAGCTGACTGATGTTAAGCAAATTATGTTTTAATCCATCTATAAGCAAAACAATTTCAATTAAAAGGTTATTGGAATATTTGATTATACCTACGCCGACCACTTTCTCGGTGGTGTTATCTCCAAGAGTGACCATGCCTCCAGCCCTAGCCTCCATCAAAATGAATTGATTTGCATGTCTAGTCATGAGTCATGAGCATCCGCTATCTAGATACCACATTCTCTCATGAGATCTTTGGTGGGAGCAGACCTACAAAATCATAAAATATCAAATTTAGGAACTTAAACAAGTTTGGGTTCCTTATTATGGAAAGGAGAATGCAATGCATGTGTGTAATGCTATAAATCATGCAATTTAGGTATCCACACCAAATGTTTTCTATGATGAATAGTGCAAGTGTGTGAGATGTGTCCTAGCATGGCACATAAAAAATATCTAACACCAAGAAAATGGTATACTAATCTATTTTTGTTATAGCGCCTCTTCTTAAAGTTGTGTAATGCATGCAATGCTGGGAGTTTACTCATTTGGGCTAATTCAGATGATGGTTTATTATTTTCAAATGCTATTATTTTTTCTTTCAATGCTTTATTTTTATATTCATAAGCTGCCACTTTTACTTTTAGTTGATGTTCATTAATATCTATTTCCTATATAAGTTCCTCTAATATCTTAAACTCTTTTTTTAACTCAATATATGATAATTTTAAGGGATCATGTGAATCAAATAATTCAATATACTTCTTGTTTAATGAATTAAACTCATCAAGTAATGACATGTGATTTTTATCACTCTTTAAGTAAAACTTCATGCACTTTTTAAAAATTTAAAATTTTCAATTTCAGGCTAGCATGTAATTCCTTAAGTTTCCTATATAATGCATTAATTTTTTTAAAAACTTTAAGTAACTGATAGTAGGTTGGTTCACATACCTCTTCTTGGTTAGACTAATCAAGATGATCATCTGGAATCAAACACAAGTTTGTAGTTTCCTATTCAGCTTTAGTGTTAGAGGAGTTATATACAGAATCTACCTAGAATGCCTTTTGGATCTGCTTCTTATCCTTCCTAAACTTGGGTTTCTCCTTACCATTCTCTTTGCTTGGATGAGCCTTAAGTGTAGGACAATCTACTCTTACATGTCCAAGCTTCCTGCATTCAAAGAAAACTATATCAGAAGAACTTTTAAAAATTTTGTTACTCTTACCTTTGTTTTATTTCTAATGGTGTTTTTGTTTCTTCCTTTGAAAGCTTTTGAATTGACTACTAATTAAAACAACATCATCACTTTCAGACCTGAAAGAATTAGTATCCATTTCATTGGCCTTCAACACCATAATTTTCTCTTTCTTTTTCTCACCTACATCAAGTTGACTTTTGTTCATTCCTTACTTGGAAGTAAGGAGTGACCCAAGTAAGTTATCAATAAAATAAGTATTTAAATTCTTGGATTAAGTTATTATAGTAATCTTAGCATCAAAGTAAGAAGGCAAACATCTCAAAATTTTGTTAACTTTTTCATAATTAGTTAGCGCTCTTACTAAGGCATGTAATGAGCTGATAATTTGAGTAAACCTACTATACATTTCAGATATTGATTCACTAGGTTTTATGAGAAAAAGTTCGTAGTTAAGACACGCATAATTCAAAACATAACACACATGCATTGCATTCATAAGTAAGATATTAAACCTAGATTGCTTAACTTCACTCTACCATCATAAGTAATATACAACCTATCTCATATTTCATTACCTGTGGTACAAGTTGAGACATGCATGTGCTAAATCCCTATCTTCAAATGTCAATTCAGTAAAAGGAAGTTCAATTTTGATGCCATTGATTTTATGAGTTGGGGTAGAATATCCATCCTTAATAAGCATCCACATACAATAATCTATAGATTGTAAAATCATGTACATATGAGTTTTCTAGAAATCAAAAGGTGTATTGTCAAATAAAGGTGGTCTAGTAATTGAATAACCTTCCATAGTTTTTTTATTTCCAAAGTTAGCCATGGATCAAAATTCAAAAGTTTTTAAAAACTAGATTTCATGAATCGTACTCTGATGCCACTTAAAAGTTCATTAAATATGTTAAACCCTTATGAACTAGCATAAAACTAATTACGAGGGGTGGGGGGTGGGAATTCTCAAATAAAAATCATGATCTAAATCATACAATCACCTATATAAAATAAAGTGCAAAAATTAAATGTGAAAATGCAATAAGAAAGAACACACCAAATTTTATATTGGTTTGGTCAACCTGACCTACATCGACTTCCTGGAGCCTCTCCTCTGAGTATTGCACTAAACTTAGTTACTCTCCTTTTGCTCCCACTACAAGGTAAAGAATCCTTTATAAAACTCTTATCCACCAACTCTGGTTAGGAAGTGAACCTGACCTCCTTTCATTTCCTCCTGAACTAGGCAGAGAACCTTGACCTTCTTTTACTTTTCCCTGAAGCAGGCAGAGAACCTCGATCAATCACTGAAGTAAACCTTTCTAGAACCTCCAAGGAACCAAGGATGATGACTGGAGAAGATTACTCAGATCCTTTCTTAGAGTAACCTTTGTGAAATAATGACAAACTCCTCCTCATAAGATCCTCTCTCTCTCTCCCAAGTTCTCCCTCTACTTTCGTTGGCTCTCTCAGGTCAAGATAGCAGCAAAAGATCTTACCTTGAGTAATTAAGAGATCTTATATAGAAGGGCTTTAAATTTGCCCTAAAATATAATTAAATGACAAAGATCATCTAGATCATCCTGTACAATCAGTACATTTTTAGCCCTTTCAGCTAAGATGATATGTGGTGAGGCAGGACAATTAGAAGATTTATTTATTATAATCATCTGGGACATCGTCCTATACGATTGATTCAAAATGTCAAATATAATCTAGACTATCATTTCTATTCGGCCAGACTTTATATATTGGACAATGAAAAAATAATATATCATTTAGGCTGATTCTTGGATTGTCCTATATGATTAGTTCAAATCAATAAATATCATCCAGAACATTATTCTACTCATCTAGGATGATTCAGGAAGAAACTAAGGTTTGTTTAATTAATCATCTAGGATAATCATGTGACCGTCTAAGATGATATGATCAACAATCAAACCTTAATTTCTTTCCTTAATCATTAGAATTATTTAGACACAATTATAATGCATCATCTAGGATAATGTCCTATATGATGTCTAAAAATAATAATATGCTTAAAAGAGTTGGTGCCTGATTCTTTCTAATTTGAGCATATCATCCCGGATGATGTGAATATCATCAAGGATGATTTGCTTAATTCAGTTGTCTTAACAAGAATACCCTAATTAGGATTTTTATTTTTAACTGATCATTCATGATGATTTGGGATCATCTTGTATGATTTCATCAAAAATAGAAAAACTTTTAAGACTATAGAATTTCTCCCCATAAGTGTGTGTGTGTGTGTGTAAAATTACTTAGCATCAGGATACACAAAATTACATTTGACTCAATAAAAGGGAAATATACTAGAAATACACTTACATACTGACTTAGTCCTAATCTACCCAAACTTGAACTGGCTTTATTTACAGTTGATCTTGTGGACCTAAAATGTTAGTAGGCAAGGAAATAGTAGAAAATATAAAAGCCAAAAATGTTTGCTATCATCAAAATTATAATCCCTCATTCTAGATTTATAAAATGATATAGTTATCAATTTCTATGGGGGATAAACCAAACCATTTTTTAAATGATCTTTAATATTCTGATCATCCCAGAGGAGCACTTATTTATATATACAAATGTATGGTCAAAAAGCCTAAGAAATGTAATTTTACAAAAAGTCGTTTCATTTTTGGCCATTTCAGTTCAAACATACAAAATTATTTTTGTCCCATATGATTTTAAAATCATATGTATGATTCAAGTTTCATACTTTACGATATTTCATTTTTCTTTAAATAGAAGGGTCTTTGAAATTGTTTTCATTTACTTTCATATCCATTTCAAAACCGTCTAGAGCCCTCGTCTTAAGAATGGCAAGTTCTAGCAAATGACCCCATCTTTCTAAGGGCTGTAGAGAGAGTTGCTATTTGCATGTTTCATATTTTTGCAACTTGTATTATTTTGATGATTTTAAATATTATTGTTTTTTTATATCTCCTAACACTTTTTGGAAGTTTTATTTTTTGCTCTAGTGTGCACTAACATTTCAGGAAAATCAACTCCAAGCAATGAAGAATTCAAACATTTATATGTAAATCACATATTATTACATGAAAGGGAGTGATTGTAATTGAGTGAAAAAAAATCACAACACACTCTTAGGGGACAATTTTTTGTGAATTGATCGTACGGGACGAATCATGTTCGTACGGGACGATCATGTCAATTAGCCACTCAGAAGAGCAACGGACTGAACATACGAGGAGAAAATATTCTAAGTCCTATTTGTCTAGAATGAATTTAATATTCGTCCCGGGATGAAACTCTCTGGATTCTCACTCGCAATGTTCGTTCAGTCGAAGAATACGGTTCGTACCGGGATGAAACTCTCTGTATGAGTTTGTACCGTACGAAATTAATTTTCGTACCGGGACGAAACTCTTTGTATGAGATCGTACAGGACGAAATTTATTTTCTTCCCTGGACGAAACTCTCTGTTTACAATCATCCCAGGACGAAATCTATTCATCCCAGGATGAACTGAATCGACTTAAGTCAGTTGGTTACGTCCTGAAGAATTTTTGGAAACCGACCTATGAAATAACTGTTTCATACTGAACGAACATAGTTCGTACGGGACGATAAGCGTGTACGAACACAGTTCGTACCAATTTACATTAGGTTCATTTCCAGCACTTTAAGTAAAATCGTCCAGGATGATCCACGATCGTACGGTACGATCCGCTGCGTACAGAATTGAAAACTTGCAGTTTTGGGCAGTTTTTCTTATCTTTTGTATAAATAGTCCAAATTAGACTGCCACCCAATCTTTTTACCATTTGATCTTCATGCCTATTGAAAGAAAAGTCAAAGAGAGAGTGTGAGAGAGCATTCAAAGGAAGATTCCTGGAGCGTGAAGGGTTCACTTGTTGTTTAAAGATAAGAATCTCTACTAGTGAATTGGGATTACTTCACTCTTTTCTTCATTCTTTCTAGAATAATTATGAGAAGATCTGTCAAGGAGATCCGGTTCTGTGCCGACTCTTGGAGAGTGTGAACAGCCGAAGGGTTCTCTGCCCACACTAGGAGAGTGTGAAAGGATGAAGGGTTCTCTGCCCACACTTGGAGATTGTGAACAGCCGAAGTGTTCTCTTCCCAAACTTGGAGAGTGTGAACAGCCGAAGGATTCTCTGCCCACACTAGAAGAGTGTAAAAGGATGAAGGGTTCTCTGCCCACACTAGGAGAGTGTGAAAGGACGGACGGTTCTCTGCCAACACTGGGGATTGTGTAAAAGGACGACGGTTCTCTGCCGCACCGGGTAGTGGTGAAAAGAGTGTTTGTAAAGGCTTCTCGGCCTTGCTGTGGGTGCAAAAGGAGAGACACTATTGGTATTAGTGCAATACTCAGAGGGTGCCTCTGGGGAGTGGATGTAGGTCTGGTTTAGACCGAACCACTATAAATCTTGTATCGTTTACTTTACTACTTTTTATTTACTGCATTTTTCTTTTTTTTTTTGTTAAATTTATGGTTGAAAAACTTTTCTATAAAAATTTCTTTAAAAGTTTAATTTCGGTACTACTAAAATTTAAAAAGAGGGTTAAGTTTTTAAACTACCAATTCACCCCCCCTCTTGGTAGCCTTGGGACATTAACTTAGGTTTAACAACCTATTCACTAGACTCAACAAGGGCTTCTCTTCTAGAAGCAGTAGGAATGAAAAATTATAATCTAAGGAGAATGAAGTTGCCTATTTTAGGTATTCTGGTACCAAAATCATCCCTTCTTGACTTCTCATTGAGGGTGATCTTCATATATCTATCATGCCCTTGTTTCCTTAGACTCAACTCTCTTTTAATCTTACTCTCATTTATGTCAACCATTAAGAATCTTTCCAATACTTCTTGTCTAAATGAGAATTAATGAGAACCACTCGAGGATTACTTCTTATGTTCAGAAATAATGAGTAGAAATTACCAAGGAAGATTTAGACTACTTTATTCGTTTGAGAACCCAAGGGATTCGAGTCCACACTTTGACCTTAAGAGCCAATTTTGATTGGACTGAAATTAATTAAACTATTAGAGGTGTCTCCCAAGTGTGCCATTTGTCTAAGGTCTACACTCTAAATCAAAATGCTTGTGTCATCTAGTATATTTTTAGAACTTCTATTAACCCTAAAGCTAATGACTATATAAATATGACTCCACTTTTTTACACAATCACCTATCTGATTATGACTAAAAAACCCTTTGATGAAGCCCAACTCATCATGGACTTCATTTTTAATCTTTCTAAAATTGGACTTCTATATCATAAGAGGAAGAAAAATATTTCATTAGGACATCTAGTTGCCTACATTCTAGAAAAGAAGTACAATCTGAACCATTTCGATCTTCCCACAAAACTTCCTATCTACTTCAATGATGCCTCTTTTTGGATACTTTTTAAGCAATATTAGTGTTTAAAGAGTAATGATTCTAAGGAAGAAGGGGGAGCCCCTGCTCCAGCACCTAATAAAAATTTCTACTAGAAAATGGTCTAGTGCTTTGATAGAATGGAGACTTATTTTGATCAATGCTTTGATCAAATTGAGAATCACTTAACTAAGCAAGATGTGAGACATCAAAAAGATATGGGTTGGAACAGTGCTCAATTTGACATGGTCAACACGAATGTATCCATGATGAATAACTACTTTTCAATATTCAATAGGCCTCCTCCTCCTGATCTGGGCCCCTCATATTTCTAGTTCTACTTATATGTTGTTCTTGCTTCTGAGTTTTTTTGCTTGCTGTTTTGATATTTTTTTCTTTGTGTAATGGTTTTATATGTTATTTGTATATCTATGTGATGATGTTGTTGATTATTATTATGTATGGTATCAATAAAATATTTTTATATATATAATCCTTTATATCAATGAAATATAATATGTTTTGTTGACATGTATTAATTCTTATTTCTTGAAATTTTTGTGTCTTTAATGAGAAAACTATTTTGAAATTAATATTTAAAATGGGTTATCAATTACTTTGATTTATAAATTAATTTTATTACAAAATTTAATATTTCAAAAATTTAAATTAAATTTATAAATAGATTTAGATAAGGTGATCAATTTCATGTTCTTTTAGATAAACATATCAAAGTTGTAATTGTTATAAGATTATTGTCCTACTATTTTTAATTTCTTTTTCAATATGTTTACATTTGTTATTAGTGAAATTTTAATTTAGATTACTGATATTGGAAAAACCCAAAGAGTAAAAAGAAAGGGAAACAAAGCGTGCAAAAGTAGAAAAGATGCGCAATGATTCGCAAAGTGAAAAGAAACACAAAATTAGCCCAACTTAAAAAGATGCACAAAGTGTGAAACAAATCTTTAAAAAGATGCAGAATGTAGCAAATTGAAATTTTTTTATTGTATTCTTTCAACTATAATTAAATCTCCAATCCAAATCCATCTAATTAACAATCAATATTGAATTCGAAGTTTACTAATCTTCATTTCATCATTTTTATAATAATCATTTTTATTTAATTTGTATAGAATGAAAAATGACACTGGTTGACTTTTCTTATCTTAGTTATTCTTTGATTTAAACTTTTGAAAAATTTTCTTTTAGTATTATAAAATTAATATTGTATTTGCAATTTTTTTATAGAAATCTTTCATTTCAAGATGTACTTTCCTTTTTGTTGTTGTCAAAAGGGGGAGTCAGAATATTGTTTGATGATTGATGTATGTGATGTGTATTGTGTTGTGAATATAGCGAATGTGTGTGCATGTATGTGTATATTTTGAGTGCATGTGTATGTTTTTTAATGTATGTTTTGAATGTTTGAATGAGTATTCGTGTTCCTGTTTTTGCTTGAGTTATTTTTTATTTGGTTTCTTTTTTTATTTTTAGGTTTAATATCTTTTATCTTCATGGGAACCCCTTGTTATTTAGTTGATCATTCATTTAGTGGGAGCTAATGAGAAAAATTATTTTAAATGTTAACTGAAATAATAATTATTTTTTCATCACAAAAAAATGAGAGATTATTGCAACATAGTTTTCATAACTATATTTTTATATCATATCTATTTTTTATGATTCCAAAATATTATTTTATTGACTGCTATATCTCCTAACATATATGAAAAACATTTTTTTGTTATTTGTGTGTACTAACATTTTAGGTAAATCATACTCCAGATAGTTGAAGACTTCAAGTTAGATTAGTTAAGGGTTTATTATTTTTGAAGTCTATACTTTTTATATTTTACTTGAGTCTGAGAGAGTGTGATTGTAATTGGGTAACTGTGCACACAAATACTAAGGTAGTTCAAAAATTTGAAATCTTTTTAAAATTAATCGTACAATATGATTTTTGATCGGGCGGGATGATTTGGCTTGAGTGTTCCTCTAGAAAGCAGTTAATCGAACCATGCCAGAAAATTTTTTTAAGTCTTATTCATACAATACGAAGTTACCTTTTTACAGACAACTTCTAGAGTATGAAATAGATACGTACACGTTCATCTCGATGAACTTCTGATTTATTCAGAAATGTTCGTCGATTGTATAGTACGATCATGGACAGTTAAATTGAATATTTTTAATTTTTTTGTGCCTTTCATATATATACTCTTAAAAAGTCATTATGGATGAATCCTTCTTAGTGTTTTATTTGAGAGGAAGAGTGAGAGTGATTTGGGAGAGTGTTTTAGAGTGTGAAGAGAGATATTACAAGTGGAAATTATGAAGGGTTCACAAGGTTGCCCAAAGATGAGGATCTCTTTGTAAGTTTTATTTAATCTCTTCCTTATTTCTTTGAAGTTACTTAACAAAAGATATTTGGAGAAAATATAATACTTTATTGACACCAGGAGGGTATGCAAGGATGGCGATTCTCTACTGATACCAGGAGAATGTGAAAGGTTGACGGTTCTCTACCAACACTAGGAGGGAATGAAAGGATGATGGTTCTCCACCTACACTTGAAGAGTCTAAAGGATAATGGTTCTCTACTGATACTTGGAGAGTGTGGAAGGATAACGGTACCTACCACACTGATGAATGGTGGAAGAGAGGGGTTTTGTAAAGGCTTCACCGCCTTACCATGGGAGAAAAAAAAGAGTTACTTTGGTAATTGTGTAATACTTGAAAGGGGAGTCTTCAGGGAGTGATGTAGGTATAGTTGGACCCAACAACTATACATTTTTGTATTTTTTATTTTATTACTTTTTTTTTAATTTTTCTACATATTTTAATTTTTGTTGTTGAAAAATTTAGTTTGATAAAAATTTTAATTGTTCAAAAAGTTTAAAATAGTTTTTTACAAAAATTTCTAAGACATTTTTTAAATTACCAATTCACCCCCCCCTGTTAGTTAGCAATGGGACAATTACATTAGGCCTGACAACCGATACAGACTTTCATAAAATATGGTTTGATTGAAACATATCGTACTATGTGATCTGGGATTTGTACAGTATGTTATCCAGAGTACAAAAATTGTTCATATTAATTTGTACCGGACGAATATGTTTAATTTTGAACTTGTCATATTGTACGATGTCAGTTCATAGATAGGTCAATAAGAGTGTGAATTTAGTTCATATTGGATCATACATATGAATTTTGTATTAATCATACATATGATTTGCAATCTTATTATGCGATCATGGATGATAAAATTGAAATTTTTTAGTTTATTGGAATAATTTCTGTGTCATTCATATATAAGGTCCTAAAAAAATACTGTGGATGAATGCTTCTTTTTTTTTTCTTTGAGAGTAAGTATGAGAGTGTTTTATGAGAGTGTTTAAGAGTGTGGAAAGAGTTCTTGCAACTAGAATTTGTGAAGGGTTCACAAGGTTGCCCAAATGTGTGGATCTCTTTGTATGTTTTGTCAAATCTCTTCCTTAGTTCTTTAAAGTTGCTCAAAAGAAGATATTTGGAAGAGATCTAATTCTCTATCGACACCTAGAGGGTGTGAAGGGATGGCAATTCTCTGCCGACACTTGGAGAGTGTGAAAAGATGACGATACTTTATTGCATCACGGATTGGTGGAAAAGAGGTGATTTGTAAAAGCTTCGCCGCCTTGCTCTTGGAGCAAAGGGAGATTCACTTTGGTAATAGTGCAATACCTAAAGAGGGAGTCTTCAGGGAGTGTACGTAGGTCTAGTTGGATCAAACCACTATAATTTTATGTGTTTTTTATTTTACCGCATTTTTATTTTTCTACACATTTTATATTTATGGATGAAAAGTTTTTTGTTTGATAAAAATTTTCATTGGGAAAAAATTATAAAATGATTTTCCAAAAAAATTCTAAGAGATTTTTTAAAATTACCAGTTCACCCCCTATTGATTAGCATTTGGACTATTACTTTAGGTATAATAACCTTTACAGACTTTTAAGTAGTATCAAAGCCTACTTTCATGTGGTATTAGAGCATACTTTCAAAAATTATGATTTAGACAACTTTTTGAAAATGATCATGGCTACTTTTGGAAACAGTAACACCTCTGAAGTGTATTTAGTCGCTAGACCCCCATTATTTGATAACAACCCTTTTGATTTTTGGAAAATACATATGTCTGCATTTCTTCAAACGCTTAACTATCACATGTGGATTTTAGTTCATGAAGGATACACTAGGCCAACTAGACTTGTAGATGGCATTAGAATGGAAACACTTTTTGCTAATTGGACTATAGAAGAAAAAATACTTAGCTCAGTTAAATGCTAAATGTTTGAACAACTTTTTATGTGTACTTAAATATGAAGATTATATACATATCTCTACCTATAAAAGTGGAAAAGAAATTTGTGATAGACTTTATATCACAGATGAAGGGACTAACAAAGTGAAATAATATAGATTGAATATTTTGCTACATAATTATGAACTGTTTTGCGTGAAACCAAATGAATCAATCACTGACATGTATACAAATTTCACACAAATAGTTACCTCATTACATGCTTAGGTAGGGAACTAACAAATGCTAAAAAATTAAATAAGATTCTTGATTAGTTTCCTGATACTTATGATGCAAACATCACTACCATAATGGAATCAATATATTTAAATGTTTATTCTATTCACAATCTTCTTAGATCACTAATTGTCTATGAGCAAGAAATGACTCAAAGACAGATTGATATAGGTGAGAAGCAAATGGAGAATAACATAGCATTGAAAGTGGATGACTTGGAGAGTGATCAGTCTCAGCTTGAGGATGAAGATGACATTGCCTTGATGACAAGGAAGCAAAGGAGACATCAGTAGTGGAAAAATGATAAGTTCCATAAAAAGGTTATGTCTTCTAATGATTTAATTTGCTATGAATACAAGAAGCCTAGACATATCAAAATGGATTGCCCAAATCTTAAAGCCAATCCTAGCAAGAAAAAGGTCAAGGAGAAAATAATTGTAAGGAAGGACAAGAAGAGATTGGAAAGAGCATTTTTGGCGGACTCTACTTTAGATTATTCAAAAATAGAAGTAGAGGAGGCAGTCACCAACTTGTATTTGATGGCTGATAAGCTTGATCAATCAGGTGAAGAAGAAGTATGTGACTTAACCTATGAAGAGTTATTTGATGTTTTTGAGAAAATTCACACTTCATAAAGAAAACTAAAAAAGATGCATACTATATTAAACTTAAATGTTCTAAAATTACAAAATGAGCATCAAATCATTATAAAAGATCACGCATTGATTGATAGCCACCACATGAAATTATTGGATAAGTTTGATGAATTGAACAAATAACATGAATTATTGAATTCATCCTACACTAAAGTTAAAAATGATTTAAAAATATTTATGGATGAATCTGATAGTAGAGAGCACTATTTAAAAGTTGACAATTCTATTTTATAAAGTGCTAACTCATTTTTTAAAGATGATTTGAAAGCATTTGAGGAAATCAAGATTCCACCAAAACCTAAAAAATAATATATGTTATTATCAAAATCATAGTACCTGGGCCAAAATTTGTATCAATCTATCCCTTTTTTATGATGGTAAATATTGTTGTTTAAAATAGTGAGAGATTTTCACATTTTCTGAAACTACCCCTCAAAATGTGAAATTTTGAAAGGAAAGTTTTTTTTAGGAAATATGAGACAAAAGTAAAAATAGAATAAAATATGTTTCACTAAAATATTCACTAAAACATAAAATGCAAACAATACATTACTCCCCCTTTTGACATCACAAAAAGGAGGATAAAGAAAACACAAAACAAAACAAAGTAAGGACATCACAAGATAAAATAAGACAATAACCAAAATAAACTAGATCCCATAGTGATCCTGACCAGGAGGTGGTGGTTGTGGCTAAAAGAAGAGATGAAGAAAGGCAAACTAATGTCTAAACCAGGCCATATTCTTAACATGATAATGTTGCCACTATGCTACGTCGACATCAAAGCGAGGTAAGTCTTAGTCATGATGCTGCTATTATACAGCTACATAGGAGTCAAAATAAGCCTCCCACTAATCAAACCTTCAAACTAGCTGATCGATTTGAGATTGCTAGCATACATTGTGATGATGAGTACTATGAAGGATGTAAATGAATCCATTATAATAGAATATAGGGAGGTGATCAGGTGGAGCTAGAAACTAAATATTTTATTTTGATTCAGGCATAAAGGCATTGATATGTTATAGGGCTAGGCTAGGCTTTCTTTTACGACCAAGATCTCTAATATAGGTTAGATGTTCAACATATCAAATGACACGATCAGATGCATTAAAGTCCATATTAGCCATGATGTAGTAAGTGGTAAGTAAAAAACATATGTAGTATGAATCTGATCCCTAGCTTTAGGAATAACTGAACTACGAAGGTTGTGTTGGATGGTTTAGGCATCCTAAGAATGTTGTTAACAGGAGACCAATCAAAATTATAATCTAAAGACAAGATGTGGATCTTATCTTTAGTGGTAGAAAGGTGAAGAAATTCAAAAAAATCTTGATAGATTATCTCTACTTGCCTTCAATTAGCATTTGATTCTAAGGCATAAAGCATTTTTAATATGAAGATTTGCAAAGAATTTAAATAAGAGTTCAGAATTGAATGGAAAGGCTAGAGTGATAAGCAAGCCAAGAGTTTTTCTAGAAAAGAGATTAAGTACCTCAAAGTTTTAAACATTTTGATTGATAATCTTTGAGTGGGTTATGCCAGTAATTTTATAGCAATTTTAGGCCACTTCATCAGCTTCCTCAATGAAACGAGGATTGATAGCATGCCTAGACAAGCTACCAACAAGTGTTCGAGACCTATTTTTCCATTGGCCATTGCAAGAGTATGAATGCTCAAGTAAGAGAGAAGGAGAGGTGTAATGTGTTGAGTAATGAAGAAATAATGATTTTAGGCATTTTAAATAGAATCAGCCATATCGCACTATACGATCATGAGATCATATAGGATAATTATGTGCAATCAATTTGTCCAAACTATTAGTTAAAAAAGGTAGTCTAATCATACATTAACTTAAGACATCGTATGAGATGATTAGATACACCACAATCATTTCAAGGTGTCAGCCTGAAAGAATATTGACTAACTGGATCATACAGTATGAATATATAGATCATAATAGATGATTTGTCATAATGGATCCTATTGATTGTATTTAAATCATTCAATGACTCCTAAGATGCGGATCAACTATGATGATGCATGAATCATATAGGATGATTACAAATAATTGATTGATATCATACAGTATGATGTACAATAATCAGAGAGGTGATTTTCTTTAAGATCATACAGCGCAATGTGAATCATACTGAATGATGTGAACAAAATTTGAAGAACTTAGAGAATGGAATGAGATAATTAAGAAGGGTTCAAAAACAAAAATCAAGGAAAAAATATCATAAAAAAATTAAAAATATGATAAAAATAATGATAAGACAAAATTAAGGCTTTTATTAATCGATTTGTTCCCAATAAATGATAAATGTACATCATTATTAGATTTAGAAAATATGTAAGAAATTAATTGACTACACTAAAAATCAGAAAGGTTAGAAAATCGATATTGTTAACCCCAGCTGGGACTCCTTACAGGTCAAAACCTTTTTAGACAAAAATCTAAATTAGAAAATAAAGTAGATAAGAAAAGTGATCTGTTTTACTATTGTTTTAAAAAAAAAATTAATAGAATATTTTTTTAAATTAATTGATCATAAATTATGATTTTAAAATTCAAGTGTAGGATATATCAATTGGCACATGGAGTCTTATAAAATTTTAAGTATTTGAAGAAAGATAAGCTAACTCTTAGTGGGCCTATTTTGTGCCTCTTTATTAGCTATTTATGCACATTAAAGATCCTTTAAATTTTTTTGATGCACTTCATGGATCTTGTAATTATTTGGCAGTCATTGTTCATCTTTTAAGTTTTTGGTCTCATTTTGTACCTCTTTTTATCTTTGCTTGCTTGCTTCCTTTCTAAATAATTAAAAAAGTTCTTAGTTATTAGATTATCTTCCAAATATGAAAGAGGATAAACTCACTTTCTTATATAAGGAAGAATAAACTAAAAAATAAATTTATATCCATATGATAATTGCAAATAACTTGATCAAGAAAACTTGAAAGAGATTCATTGACTTGAAATATTATTCATATTAGATAGATTTAATGTAGGAATGTAAAATAGGTCTCTATTTAAAATTCTAATTTTTAATTTGAAATAAATTTTGATTCAAAAAGAAAATACACCACTAAAGGAGTTAGAGGAAAAAAAATAATCATCAATATTTATTTCATTAACCATTTTAGAGGATTTAATCAATGCTTACATGCTTCTAAATAAAAAAAAGGAAAAAATGTCATTTAAAACAAAATCAATAATAGAAGTGAGTAGTGATCTGATTCTTAAAACACTAAAGGAAATTAACAGAAAATCAAAAGTATAAAATAAGAATATATAAATAAAAATTAACATATAAATAAAAAAAATCAGAAATAGAAAGCATCAATTTAAGAATGAATATCTATCGCACCTAGTCTAGTTTTTAAGGTACTAAAGGTTTCAAAAGCTTGCAATTTTGTAATGATCTCAGCAAGTTGATTTTTAGTGGCTACATGGTGTAGTTCTATCTCCTTTAATAAAATGGTCCATAATGAAATGGTGCCTTATATCTATATATTTAGTCTTGGAGTGTTGTGTTGAATTTTTTGAAATGTAGAATACACTAGTGTCATCACATAAGATTGAAATGATGCCCACATGTAATCCTAAATCCAATATTTTTTGTTTTAACTATAGGACTTGGGCCACATAACTTCCTAAGGCTATATATTCAGTTATAGCAGTGGACATGGCAACTAAGTTTCATTTTTTACTTGTCCAAGGGACTAAGGACTGTCCTATGAATTAAATTGTTTCAAAAGTGCTTTTCCTATCAATTGTGCATCCTATAAAATTTGAATCATAACATCTTATGATTTTAAATGAGGTACTATACCTAAGATACTAGATTCCAAAGTCATGGGTTCATAAGATATATCTAAGTACTCTCTTAATAATAGTAAATATGGACTCTTTTGGATCACCTTTAAATTTAGCACATAAAAAATACAAAATATAATATCAAGTTTACTAGAAATCATGTAAAGAAGTTAAAAGTAAGAATATGATGTTAGACCTAAAGAAAATGTCCTAAGGCTAACCAAGAGGGGGGTGACTTGCTAATTAAAAAAACTCTTGTAAATTAAAAAACCATTTCAAATTTTTAATCACAATGATAAATTTTTCAAACATATTTTTCAACCACAAAATCAAAACCTTTAAGAAAATAAAAATGCAGTAAAAAAGTAAAAATAGAAGAACATAGAATTTTATAGTGGTTCAGTCCAATAACACCTACGACCACTCCCTAAAGACTCCCTCTTTAGGTATTGCACTATTCCAATGTGACTATACTTTTGCTCCCATAGTAAGAAGTAGAAGCCCTTAGAATTAACCTCTCTTCCTCCAATCACTGGTGCGTTAGTGTATTATTATCCTTTCTCACCCTCCTGGTGGCGGTAGAGAACCGACATCCTTTCACACCCACTTGGCTTTGGTAGAGTACCGGATCTCCTTTTAAAATATTCTTTCAAGACCCTTCAAGAAAGTAGGGAAGAACTTTGAAGAACAAGAAAAAGATCTCCATGGTTGGGCAACCTTGTGAATCCCCTCACAAATCCCTCTTATGAAATCTCTCACTCTTTAATCCCAAGACACTCTCCCAAACACTCTCCAAGTACACTCTCAAAAAAAATTTGTAGTAGGAGTTCTGTAGGCAGTCAATTTTGAGGACCTTATATAGAAAGGATAAGAAAAACTATCCAAAAAATTAAAAATTTTAATTTGATTGTCTTGGATCGTATAGTACGATCATACTTCGTACATACAAATAGTTCAAAAATCTTGGTGCAAACCTATTTTTGTACTCTATCAATTATATATATGAATTAACAACGTACTATATGAACAGTTAAAAAATGAACAAGTTCGTCAGGTACAAGTTTGTACAAATATATTTTGTACTCTGGTCAGCGTAATGTATGATATTCATTTCATGCAACATGATCAGTTTAACTAAATCATGCTTCATTTGTTATGAAAATGGACGAGTCCACTTTGTACTCTTAACATTATCTATACATATCCAATTCTTCAGTAAGAATAGTTAAAAAAATTTATCTGTTCATATGGGTTGAACTAATATGCATCCATTTCATACTTTGGATGTCATCTATACAAAACTTATTTCATATAATATGATCAGTACAGAAAATGGTGAGTTTATTCGCGACGAACTAGTACATATCCATTTTGTACTGTATATTGTCTGTACAAACCAATATACCTACAATACAAATAATACAACAAAAAATTTTAAGACATGATCTGATTAAATTCTTTCTAGAGGAATACAAAATCCAAATTGCTAGTATAATTCCATAATCATATAATATAATTAGTTTTAAGAACTATAAGTTTTAACTCACTCCTCTAGTGTGTATGTCCACGATTACCCAATTACAATCATACTCTCTTAGACTGAAGAAAAATAGAAAAAGTACATACTTCAATTATAATAAACCCTAATTTAATCTATCTTAAAGTCTTCAATATTCTGGAGTATAATTGCCCTAAAATGTAAGTACACACAAATAATACAAACAAAATTTTCTAATATATGTTAGAAGAAATAATAATCAATACAATAAGGATTGGATATCATCAAATACTCACTTGATTTAAAAATATAGTTTTGTAAGCTAAGTTGCAACATAAAGGATCCAATTATTCGTCTATATTTCTTTTGATCAATTGATTTTCTATTTGAATCATTATCTATCTTAACAGTAGAACTCATGGGAGTGTTTATTGGCTTGATTTTATCCATTTCATATTTCTTAAAGATGACCTTAATTTATTTTGATTGACTAAGAAAATTTCTATCATCCTTCTGCCTTATACTAAATCTATGAAAGTAAGTTAGTTCTTCCATCATACTCATCTCAAACTCCTTACTCATTATTTTTGAAAATTTACCAAAAATATTTTTAGTGGTAGATACAAAAAAAAAATATTATTAACATAAATTTGGATAATGCGTAGTTTATCTCCCACCTTTTTTAGAAATTGGGTAGTGTCTAAGCTCCCATTAACAAAGGTTTTTCTAGAAGGAATGTGCTTAGCCTTTCATACTATGCTTTGGGTACTAATTTTAGTCCATATAATGTCTTTTTAATTTGAACACATGATTAAAAAATTATAAATTTTCAACGCTTTGGGATTTTTCAACATACACATCTTCTTTTATTTTTCCATTCAGAAAGACACTTTTGACATCCATTTGGTATAGTTAAAATCCCTTAAATTAGACAAAGGCTAGTAGCACCCTAATAGTTTCTAATATTTCTATAAGGTCAAATGTCTCTTCAAAGTCAATCCCTTCTATTTGGTTATACCCCTTTGCCACTATTCTTGCTTTGTTTCTTACCGCTACACCAGAATAATTGATTTTATTTTTAAAAACACATTTATTTCTAACAACACTTTGTTCATTAGGTCTATAAACTACTTCTAAAACATCATTTCTTGTAAATTGATTTAACACTTCTTACATGGCCATAATCCAGAATTCATTAGATAGGGCATAATTTATATTGGTGGGTTTAGTCATTTAAATAAAAGCAGAGTAATTTACTTTTTTTCTAAGTTTATACTTAATTTTAACACCTTCAGATGGGTCTCATGAGACTAGTTCTTAAGGATGACTTGAAGAATATCTCTATTCATTAGGTAGTTAATTTTAAGGTTCTACCCTTTCCTCTAGGTTTGTAGATTCTACTTCTTGGGTGGTTTATATAAAATCTTCTTCTTCTACCCTAAACCCTCTAGAATTATCAAATTCATCAAATATAATTTGAGTGGTCTCCTCTACCACCAGTGTCCTTTTATTAAAAACTCTATAGGACACTCCATCATTAGATTTGGGGTTAAACTTTCTCGATAGAGATTGTCATTATTAAGAATAAAAACTTTACATCAAATGATGTGAAGGTGAGAGAGATTAGATCTCCTACCCTTAAGGATTTCGTCAGATGTCTTATTTTGATTAGATCTAATAGTAACCTTATTTAGAACATAATAGGTTGTATTGACCGCTTATACTAAGAAGTATTTATGAACTAAGTCTTCAGCTACTCTGTTCTGCTAAGGGTCTTATTTTTTCTTTTAGCTACTCTATTCTGCTAAGGGGTTCTAGTAGCTAAAAAGTTATGATATATCCCTTACTACTTATAGTACAATTCTGAATTTTTATTTTTAAACTCTCCAGCATAATCACTGTGAATTATCAGAATTTAACATCCTAGCTTCCTCTGAATCCTTGTGAAGAATGTCCTAAATTTCTTAAATGATTCACTTTTCTGGGATAGGAATCTAACCCAAGTAAACCTCGAGTAATCATCAATTATCCCATATCCAAAGACTTTCCCTCCTAGTCTTGCAATGCTAATGTTGAGTCTTGAAATTAGGTTGTTAAACCTAAGTGAATGTCCCAAGGCTACCAAGAGGGGGGGGGGTGAATTGGTAGTTTTAAAAATTTTAAATCCCCTTTTGAAAATTAAGTTGAACCGAAATAAAAATTTCTTTTAAGTTTTTCTAGAAAAATATTTTTCAACCACAAATTTTTAAAACTAAAATTTAAAGTGCGGAAACGTAAAAACAGTAAAGTAAATGACACCAGATTTATAGTGGTTCGGTCTAAAACCAGACCTACATCCACTCCCCAGAGGCACCGCCTGAGTATTGCACTAATACCAATAGTGACTCTCCTTTTGCACCCACATCAAGGTGGAGAAGCCTTTACAACACACTCTTTTCACCACTCCCCGGTGCGGCAGAGAACCATCCATCCTTTTACACAATCCCCAGTGTTGGCAGAGAACTGTCGTCCTTTCACACTCTCCTAGTGTGGGCAGAGAACCCTTCAGCTGTTCACACTCTCCAAGTGTAGGCAGCGAACCCTTCGGCTGTTCACTCTCCATGTGTCGGTAGAGAACCGGATCTCCTTGACAGATCTTCTCACAAGAATCTAGAAGGAAGAAAGAAAAGAGTGAAGTAATCTCAATTCACAAGTAGAGATTCTTACCTTTGAAATTCAAGTGAAGGCTTCTCGCTCCAGTGGTAGGATCCTCCCTTGAATGCTCTCTTTCACTCTCTCCTTGACTATTCTCTCAAGAAGCACGAAGATCAAATGACAAAAAGATTAAGTGGCAGTCTAATTTGGACTTTTTATACAAAAGACAAGAAAAACCGCCCAAAAACTGCAAGTTTTCAATTCTGTACGCAGTGGATCATTCTGTTCGATCGTGGATCATCCTGGACGATTTTACTTAAACGATCTGAAACGACCCTATTTGAATATGTGTACGAAATGCCTTCGTACAGCTGATCATCCTGCACGAACTAGATTCGTCCAGTACGAACGGTTATTACAAGGTCGGTTCTAGAAACTGCTGAAAACTGTTTTAAGTCAGTTAATCGTTTGGACGAGAATATGTTCGTCTGGACAAAATTTTTACAGAAAACCGATCATCCTGTACGATTCTTGACTTCGTCTGGACGAAGATTTTCCAGAGAACCAAATTCCACGGATGATAATATATTTTCATCTGGACAAAAATTTTCTAGAGTTCTAATCGTCCTGGATGATTTTTGATTTTGTCGGGACGACATTTTTCCAGAGGACCAGTCGCCACGGACGATAATTTAAATTCGTCTGGATGGAAATTTTACAGTGAACCAATCGTTCTGGACGATAATTAATTTCATCCTGGACGAATAGGACTTAGAAATATTTTTCGAGCAAGTTCCTATTCGTTCCAAATGCTCTATAGGAGATAACTGTCTGATCATCCTGTACGAACGAATATCATCCAGTACGATCAGTATAAACATTTTATATGATCTCCTTATGTGTGTGTATGTTTTTATTCACTCAAATTACAATCACTCCCTTTCAATTTGATTTTAAAGAAAAGTGCAAGCTTCATTTTACAAAGTATCTCATTCTGAATTTGATTTGAAGTCTTCGTAGCTATAACTGATCGCTTCGTAGGTCAGCCAGCAGACCATCACGACTCGATTATTTAATTTGAAGTCTTCGTAGTCTGGAGTTTGTTTTTCCTGAAATGTTAGTACACACAAGAGCAAATACAATTCTTCTAAAAAATATTAGGAGATAACTACACATTTGAAGAATAATCTTTGGAATCATCAAAACTACATAAGTTGCAAAAATGTAAAGCATGCAAATAGCAACTATCTTAACAGCTAATAGGTCCAAAAATATCCATGTGAAAGAATTCTTAAGGTTTGCTAATGTTAATGTCCTTAATTGAGTGAAAGGAGGATTTGACTTATTTTCCAAACTGATAAGCATCACATAGGTGGTACTCAGTGAACTCTAATTTAAGTATTCCTCTCACTAAGTATTTTTAGGTGATTTTTCTAAGATTCTTCATGCTTGCATGATAAAATCTCTTATGCTATTACCAGGACTCAACAATAATAGTTTTAAGGTAAAGAGAAGCAGGAATATCAATATAGTTTAAATCAACATTTTTAATTACTTTTCCTTTTTGTTTCTTGAGGAATTGCTAAATGCATTACGAAACAAAGAAACTTGATACAAATGTCAAAAGGATGACACTCTTCCTTGATTAACTTAGCTAACAAGGAAGGGATATCATCAAAGGAAACTATCAAAGAGATTTAATTACTTTTCCTTACTACACATTATTTCCATTTAAGTTTATCATGCATATGGTAGATAAAAATTCAATGCCAAAGCCTTTATCACAGTGTTAGCTTTTGTTGAGCAGGTTATGTTTTAAGTCATCTATTACTAAAACATTTTTAATGAGGAAATATTTTGAGTTGCCAATTATACCTGAGCCCACAACTCTCCTGGTGGTGTTATCTCCAAGTGTCACCTTATCTCCCACCATGGCCGCCAACAAAATGAATTGATTTGCATCTTTAAATAAGTTCTTTGAATATTCGTTGTCTAGGTACCACATACTCTCATGAGGCCTTTTGTAAGAGCACCCCTAAAAAATCATTAATGGTCAAATTTGGGAACCCAAATAAGTTTGGGTTCTACCTTATGGAATTTGGGATGAAATGCTTGCATGCTATGCTATGGATTATGTAATTTTGGTCTCCACACCAAATGTCTTCTATGGTGGATAGTGCAAGTGTGGGAGATGTGTCATAGCATGCCACAAGAGAAAGATCTCCAGGAAAAGGGTTTGCTAATTTATGTTGGTTATGGTGCCTCTTCCTAGGTTTGAATGATGTATGCTATGGTGATGGATTATGTAATTGTGTATGTGTATGTGATGTTTTGTTTTCTTTGTAAGCTTTTAATTAAACTTGTAAAAATTTGTTCATAGTTTCAAGAATTAAATTTTCAATTTTCAATGCATGCCCATTACCATCTTATTTACATGCAAGAGTTTCTAATTCCTTGAATGCATTTTCTAATTCAACATGCAATGTTTTCAAGGAATCATGTTTAGCAGTTAAATAAAGATTCTTCTTATTTAAAGAGTCAAATCCATCCAATAAAACCATATGATTACTATTCAAAGTGGAAAAATCATTCCTCAGGCATGCATTCTCTTTCTATAGATTTATAAAGTCAGATTTAAGGCTTGCATGTAATTTCTTGAGCCTCCTATATGGAATATGAATTCTTTTTAGAAACTTTAAATTATTCATCATAGGAAATCTCACATACCTTATCTTGATCAGATTGATAAAGATGATTATCTGCCATTAAGCACATGTTAGTTACCTCATCTTCCGCTTCAATTCTAGATGAGTCTAAAGCAAAGTCTATTTGAAATCCATCATAGTCATTTGCTTGGCCTTTTTGAACTTAAGTTTTTCTTCACAATTCTCCTTGATTCGGCAAGTATTTAGATTTGAGTAATCATTATTCATGTGCCCTAGCTTCCTGCATTCAAATAGATGACATCAAAAGAAGTTTTAGAATTTCTATTAGTTTTACCTTTATTCTATTACTGATGACAATTTTGCATTGTCTTTAAAAAGCTTTTAAATTGACTTGTCATCAGTTTCTTCTTGTCTAGAAGTATCACTATCAGAATTATTAGCATTTAAGGCTACATTTTTCTCCTTTCTCTTTTTATCTACGTCAAGCTATATTTGACTCTCTCCTAACTCATAGGCAATGAGTGATCCAACTAAGTTAATAATGGAGAAAACATGCAGATCTTTAGATTCAGTTATAATATTAATTTTTGCATCATAGGAAGTAGGTAAGCAATGTAAGATCTTGTTAACTTTTACATAGTTAGTAAGTTCTCTTCATAAGACATACAGGGAAGTAACAATCTGAGTGAATCTAATATACATTTCAAAAATTAATTTGCTAGGTTTCTTGTGAAATACTTCATAATCATGGAGTAGAATATTCGATCAAAATTATTTTACTTCATTGGTTCCTTCACAGGTTATGTAGAGTTTGTTCCAAATCCTTTTACCAATAGTGCAAGTAGAAACATGCATGTAATATTTATAATTCAAAGCACAAAAAAAAATTCAGACATTTTGCGTTCAATTGAGCAAAATCTCTAACATGTATACTCCATTCAAAAAAAAGAAAGTTCAGCTGTAATGCTATTAATAATTCATAAAGGTGCAGAATATACTTCATAAACTAACATCCATATGTGCTAATCTATAGATTGTACAAAGGAAGACATGAAAATATTTCAAAAATTAAAAGAAATTTTATCAAATAAAGGTGTTCGTGTGATTGAATATCTTTCTGTAGTATTACAATTTCCAAAGTTACCATTAATCATTTTTCAAAACTTTTCTAAAACTTAATTTAGGAATCTCAAACTGATACCAATTAAAAGTTTGTGAATGTTACTAAATCTCTAAGAACTAGCACGAGCCTAACTAAGAGGGGGGGGGGTGTAAATTGGTAATTTAAAATCCTTTACTAAAAGGAAAAACCCTTGATGCGAAAGTAGATTAATTTCATAGTATCAAAATTTGAGTTTTCTAAACTGCTGCAACTTAGTTTTCATAACTATGTTTTCATATCATGTGTTTTTAAAGATTTCAAAATATTATTGTATTGACTACTATTTCTCCTAACATATATTAGAAATATTATTATTATTTTTTGTGTGTACTAACAATTCAGGAAAATCATACTCCATACTATTTAAGACTTCAAGTCAGATTAGAACAGGGTTTATTATTTTTAGAGTTTATACTTTTATACTTTTCTTGAGTCTGAGAGAATGTGAATATAATTGGGTAATTGTGCACATACACACTAGGGGAGTGAAAAAATTTATAACTTTTTTGAAACTAATCATACTGTATGATTTTACATTATAGGGGATGATTTTGCTTGAGCGTACCTTTAGAAAGCAGTTAATCAAACCATGCCAAAAAAATTTTCTAAGTTCTGTCCGTAATGTATAAAGTTATCTTTATATGTATACCTTCTAGAGTAAAAAACAGATAAATAAAAGTTCGTCCTGATGAACTCCTAATTTTTTATGAACTGTTCATACTGTACGATTATAGGTTTGTATAGATAATGTCTAGAGTATGAAATGAATGCGTATCTTTTTATCCCTACAAACAAGTAAATTTGTTGAACTGTTCGTACTGTATGATCATAAAATCATACATACGACTTTAGAGTATGAAAGGCTTAAGGCAGTTTTTATACCAAATGAAGCAAGGTTTGATTAAAATAGATTGTACTATACGATATGGATTTCGTACATTAAATTATTTAGAGTATGAAATCATTTTGTATTGAATCGTACCGGACGAATTGGTTCAATTTTTATCTGATCATACTGTATGATATAAGTTCAAACCCAGGTTAATCAGAGTATAAAATTGATTTGTTATGGATCATCGAGTAAATTGTAAACTGATCGTATGTTTGATCATTGATTGTATTATACAATCTTGGACGATCAAATTGAAAAAAAATTAGTTTTCTGCATGGATTTTCTTTCCATTAATTTATAAAGTCCATAAATTGACTATGGATAAACTTCTTCTTTATTTTTCTTATAGAGCAAGTGTGCGAGTTATTTGGGAGAGAGTTTGAGAGAGAGTTCTTGCAAGTTGAGAGTGTGAAGGGTTCACAAGGTTACAAAAAGGTGAGAATCTCTTATAAATTATGGAAAATCACTTCCTTACTTCTTTGAAGATGCTCAAGAGAAGATGTTTAATGAAGATCCGATTCTCTACTAATATTTGGAGAGTGTGAAAGGATGATTGTACTCTACCGACACTTGGAGAGTGTGAAAGGATAATAATTATCTACAGATACTTGGAGAGTATGAATGGAGGATGGTACTGTGCCGACACATGGATAGTGTAAAAGGATGACGGTACTCTGCTAACACTTGGAGGGTGTAAAAGGATGAAAGTACTCTGCAGACACTTAGAGGGTGTGAAAGGATGACGATACTCTGCTGACACTTGGAGGGTGTGAAAGGATAATGGTACTCTACTGCACCGGGTATTAGTAGAATAAAAGGTAATTATAGAGGCTTCTCTTCCTTGCTATAGGAGTAAAAGGAGAGTCACTTTAATAATAGTGTAATACCTGAAGAGGGAGTCTTTAGGGAGTGGATGTATGTCTAGTTGGAGAGAACCACTATAAATTTTTGTGTTCTTATTTTTACTACAATTTTACTTTCTACATACATTAATTTTATTGTGGTTGAAAAGTTTTTTAGTTTATTAACACTTTTAAATTATGTAAAGTACTTATAAAATGTTCTTTTATTCAAGAGTTTTTTAAATTACCAATTCACTCCTCTCTTGGTTAGCCTTGGGATAATTGAATTTGGTCTAACAATCTATATAGACTTTCAAGTGGTATCAGAGTCTTCTTTAAAACTTTTTTTTTTTGAAACTACCAATGGCATTTAAATAAAAGAAAACTAATATAATCTAGAGAATGATAAAAGGTCTATCACACTCATTTTTAAGCAAGGCCAAAAAACTAGGAGGAATCTTATTGCAATAGAGATCCTCCCAAATAAAATCTTCTACTAAAGCAAAATTAGCAAACAAATCGGCTAATTTATTACAATATCTAAGGATTTATTAGCACACAAATCTGCTAATTTATTAGAGTCTTCTTTAAAAAATTAAGGTTTAGATAATTTTTAAAAATGATTATAGCTACTTTTGGAATCTTCTTTTCTTCTATCGCTTGACTATCACATGTGGATTTTAGTACAAGGAGGTTACACTAGGCTAATTAGACTAGTAGTTGGCATTAGAAATAAAACACTATTTGCTGATTGGAGTGTAAAAGAATGAGATGTAGATTAATTAAATACTAAATGTTTGAATAGTCATATCAAGAAGAGGTATGTGACTTAACTTTGAAGAGCTATTTGATGTTTCTGAGAAAATATATATTATATATAGAAACCATAAAAATATGCATGCTAGGTAGAATTTAAATTTTCTTAAATTACAAAAAGAACATGAAATCCTTAGGAAAGATCCACATAAATTAATAACAATCACATGAAACTATTAGATGAGTTTGATGAATTGAACAAACAACATGATTTATTGAAATGACCCCACACTAAACTTGAAAATGATTTTAAAATAGTTATGGATGAATCTGATATTAGAGAGTATTAGTTGAAAGTTGACAATACTATATTAGAAAGTGCAAACTCAATTTTTAAAGCACAATTAAAAACATATGAGAAAAATAGGATTCCACTTACAGTTGAACAATTTTTTAATCCTGATAGAAAGATAAAGTTTAAAACCTAAGAGAAGATAGTTTAATACACGTAGATTAATAAATCATTTTCCTAGAGTAAGATGCTTTTCATATAGATTACTTGGGCATATCTCACACATTTATACTATTTATATTAAAACTCATTTAGTGAGGAGACCAAATATGTATAAAATAAAGCATATCAAATATGTATCTAGTTTATTTTTGCTAAGAGGAGAACCCAAACTTATTTAGATTCCTAAGACTAATGTTTGATCATCTTAAAGAAATGTTATCATGCAAGACCTCATGAGAGCATTTGTTATCTAGGCAGTAGATGTTCGAAGCATATGATTGGAGACACTATCAATTCATATTTCTAGAAACCAGTAATAGATGCAAGGTTACACTAGGAGATAACACCACTAAGAAAGTGGTAGGCACATGTATGATTGGAAACTTGAACAATTTTTTTATTTAGAATGTTTTTCTTGTAAAAGGTTTAAAGTATAATATATTGAGTATTAGTCAACTATGTGATAAGGGTTACAATATAAAAATTTTCCCACTAGCTACCTAATAAGCCAAAATGGAATTGATGTTTTGAATGGAATTAGAGTAAATAATCTATACATGCTCTATTTGAATTATATTAAATCTCCTAATATTTTTTGTCTAAAAACATTTCTGATGAATTATGGTTATGACATATGAAACTTTGTCACGCTAGCATGAAGAACCTTAGGAAAATTACCCAAATGGTACTTATTAGAGGAATATTAAAAATAGACTTTACTAACGATCACATGTGTGATACATGTCAACTAGAAAAATAGGTGAAGTCCTTCTTTCATTCCATTAAGGATCTTAGAACTAGCAAACCATTAGAAATTATTCATATGGATCTTTTTGGACCGATTAGAATTATAAGTCTAGGAGGCAAGGTTTTTGGATTCTTGATTGTAGATGATTTTTAAATATTCACTTAGGTAAAGTTTTTATTTCATAAGAATGAATCATTTGAGGAATTTAGAAGTTTTTTTTTAACTTGGATTCAAAGAAAATTAGGATGCAAGATTTTATCGATTCAAAGTGATCATGGAGGTGAATTTAAAAATGAAAATTTTGAAAGTTTTTATAAAGAGAAATGAATTTATCACAATTTTTAGCACCTAGGACCCCATAATAAAATGGGGTAGTTGAAAGAAAGAATAAAATAATAATTGAAGTTGCTAGAGCTATGTTAGCATAATATTTACTTCCAAAATATTTTTGGGCTGAAGTTGTAAATACAGTTTATTATATTCTGAATAGGGTGAATATTGATCTAAATTGACTAAAGCACCCTAAGAATTTATTAAGGGGAGAATACCAAATTTATTACATTTGCATATTTGTGGATGTATATTTTTTATTCCTAGTAATGGGAAAACTCCTTTAGGAATATTTTATTCAAAGTGATTAAAGAATTTTTCTTGGATATTCCAGTGTTGGAAAATCTTATAGAGTTTTTAACAAGAGAATATTGGTAGTTGAGGAGACCACACATGTTGTGTTTGATGAATTTGGCATTTTAGAAGAGCCAAAGTTGGAAGAGGATCATATAAAATATAACTCCTAAGGAATTGAAAAGATGAATTTGGAAGAAAATATGGAAAAAAAAAACCCTTTACCTAGAGAATTGAAATTTTCTAAGAATCACCCTTAGGAATAAATTTTAGGTGAACCTAGTGAGGGTATTAGAACTAGGCATAAACATGGCAAAGAGATGAATCATTCTACTTTTGTTTTAATGAATTAACCCATAAATATAAATCAAGCACTTTTGAATGAATTTTGGATTTTAGCCATGCAAGAGGAATGGAATTAATTTGTAAGAAATAATATTTTGTAATTAACTAAAAGGCATATGGATTAAAGTGTTGTTGGAACTAAGTGGGTGTTCAAAAATAAAATGAATAATTCATGAGTTATGATTATAAATAAGAAAAGATTGGTAGCTAAGGGGTATAATCAAATAAAAGTGATTTATTTTAAATAGACTTTTGCCCTTGTAGCAAGACTTGAAGCAATTAGGATTTTATTAGTATTTTCCTATTTTAAAAGGTTTAAATTGTATACAAATGATGCAAAGAGTGTGTTTTTGAATGGGGTGATACAAGAGAATATTTTTGATGAGTAACCCTAGGTTTTAAAAATTTTAAATTCCCTTATTATGTGTTTAAATTGATAAAGGAAGTGTGGACACAACTCTCTTTTTAAAGAAAATAGGAAAATACTTATTATTCAAATATATGTTAATGATATCATATTTGGATCTACAAATAAAAATATGTGTGATGATATTTCAAAAATAATGAGTAGTGAATTTTAGATGATTTTAATGGGAGATTTGAGTTATTTTGTTGGTTTTAGCATAAAATAAAATGAGAAAGGAACTTTTATTAGTTAGTCAAAGTATATTAAGGACATCCTCAAGAAATATGAAATAGACTATGATAAACAAAAGATTACGCCTATGAGTTCCTCAGTTTAATTGGATAAGGACATTAAGAAAAAATCTGTTGATCAAAAGAAATTTAGAGGTATAATTAGATCATTGCTTTACTTGAGTGCTAGTAGAATATATATAATATTCAGTGTTTATTTATGTGCTAGATTTGAATCTGATCCAAAAGAATCTCATTTGACAATAGTAAAAAGAATTCTAAGATATCTTTTGGGAACTTAAAACTTAGGGATTTAGTATCCTAGCATAGCACTTTATTTGAAATTTTTGGATATTCTAATTCAGATTCTATAGGTTGTAGGGTTGATAAAAAAAGTACATCTGGAACTTGTCAATTCATAGGAAACTCTTTAGTTTCTTGGTCTAGTAGGAAACAAAATTTAGTAGCCTTATCTACTATTGAAGCATAATACATTGCCTTAGGTAGTTATGTGGCATAAGTTCTTTGGTTTAAATAATAACAGATTGACTTAGGATTTTTTATTGGCACAATTCTAATTTTTTGTGATAATGCTAGTGTCATTTGTACTTCAAAGAATTATATTCAACATTCTAGAACCAAGCATATAGATATAAAACATCACTTCATTAAAGATAATATAGTTAAGAAAGAAATTGAATTGAATCACGTTGCTACTGAAAATTAACTTGCAAATATTTTTATAAAACCACTAGCCTTGGACAACTTTAGCACCTTAAGAACAAGGTTAGGTGTGATTGATCTTAATGCTTAAATTGAAATTTTGCAAACTATATATGTTGTATATATGTGTTTGTTTAGTTTGTCTTTGTTCGTTTATTATGTTTGTTTTTTAGTGCTTAGTTATCTATTTTCCTTGTTTTTATTTTTATTTTTTATTGTGAAGCATGTCATATATATATATATATATATATAT
>NW_021319463.1:999824-1038436 GCF_001605985.2 Dendrobium catenatum
TCATTGACCATTGACTGATATTGATTTGATTGACTGACATGCATATTGATAGCATCGCCGTGCTTTGATTTCAGTTATAGGTATTAGGTGACCTGCTGGGCTTTGTAAAGCTCATTATATGTGGTTGATATTTTCAGGTCAGGGCAAGGGAGCAGAAGATAGGAATTGATCCAGATCTTCAGGTTTTTGTCCTTTGATTGATAGTGATTCTTTTGTACTCAGGATAGATTGCAGAACCGGTGATTGTAGTGTAGTTCCTGAGTATTGTACATGACTTTTGAGATATGATTCAACTTGTATATTGATGTTTTAAATTTTATAGATGTTTGATAGACTGCTTAATTGAAGGTTTTAGATAACTCTGGTAAATTGTTTGGGAAATTGATTGACATTCTTTCCAAGTTAGATATTGGGGCGTGACATACACTCTCATTATGGTTGAAAAACCCTTTGATGATGACCAACTTATCATGGACTACATTTATAATCTTTATAAAATTGGGCTACCACATCATAAGACGAAGAAAAATATGGTTTTAGGATATTTAGTTGCCTACATTCTATAGAAGAAGTACAACCTATTTCATCCTGATCCTCCCATTGAATTTCCTATTTACTTCACTAATGCCTCTTTTAGGGCACTTTTTGGGAGAGATTAGAGTTTAAGGAGTGATGATTCTGAGAAAAAAGGGGGAGCTCCTACTCCAGCACCTACACCTGGACCT
Organism: Dendrobium catenatum; assembly: GCF_001605985.2. Taxonomy (NCBI): domain Eukaryota; kingdom Viridiplantae; phylum Streptophyta; class Magnoliopsida; order Asparagales; family Orchidaceae; genus Dendrobium; species Dendrobium catenatum. The sequence continues at coordinate 1,000,550 of NW_021319463.1, forward strand.
GACCAAAATTACTACCAGGAAATGATCCAGCAATTCAATCAATTGGAGACTCATTTTTTCAACATTTTGATCAAATTGAGACTCACCTTAACCAACAGGATGCGTGGAAAATTTGACTCAGTGAATATAAGTGTAGCTAAATTTAGTAGTTATTTTTTTGATGTTCAATCCACCACTTCCTCTAGACCAGGGTCCCTCAGAGTTCTAGGTGTACTTCATTATTGTTCTTGTTTTTGAGTTTTTGTATTTGATGTTGTGTTTGATTTGTGAGTTTAGTGTTTTATGATGTTGTATTGATGCTAATATATGAAATTTTTTGATGAGATGATATGTTTTAAGAATATGCTTGTATGTGATTCTTATATTAATGCAATGTGTTATGTTTTTGTTGATATGTTTTATTTCTTGAAATGTTTGTACTTTTAATGAATAAAACCATTTGAAATTTATCGTTGAAATGGATTATAAATTACTTTGCTCTATAAATTAATTTTCTTACAAAATTTAAATTAAACTTATAACTATATTTAGATAAGGAGATAAATTTAAATTTATTTTCGACAAACATATCTAAGGTATAATTATTACAAGATTGATATCTTATTATTTTTTATTTTCCTTTTCAATATATTTATGTTTGTTATTAGTGAAATTTTATTTTAGATTACTCATATTGAAAAGAATAAAAAAGTTAAAAAATGGGGGAAAATGCACAATGTGTACAAAAATAAAAAAGATGCTTAATGATTTGCAAACCGAAATGAGGTACAAAATTAGCCCAATTAGAAAAGATGAACAAAGTGTTTTTTTTTTGTGTTCAATATTTGAAAAGATGCGAAATTTCAACAATTAGTTTTTTTTTTTATTTCTTTCATTTATCATTCAATCTCTAATCCAAATCTAACTAATGAACAACCATATACATTATTGAATTTGAAGTTAACTAATCTTTATTTTGACATTTTTTATTTAATTTTGTCTAGAATAAAGAATGAACCTGGTTGATTTTTCTTATCTTAGTTGTTCCTTGATCTAAACTTTTAAAATTTTTCTTTTTAAAATTATGAAATTAATATTGTATATGCAATTGGATTAAAATCTTTTTCTCTTTCAACTCTTTTGGTTTATCTGTAGAAACTTTTCATTTCAAATTGTACTTCCCTTTTTGTTGTTATCAAAAGGGGGAGTCAGAATATTGTTTGATGATTTATGTGTGTGTGTATATTTAGAATATTATTTGATGATTGATGTGTGTGTGGTTTTGTTTCGTGTTTTTATTCGAGTTAATGATTTTGTTTGTATTATTTTTGATTTGGTGTCTTTTTTATATTTATGTTTGTTATTTATGATCTTCATGATAACCCCTTGTTGCTTAGTTGGTCATTCATTTAGGGTGAGTTAAGGAGAAAAATTATTTGAATGTTAACTCAAATAATAATTTTTTTCCATCATAAAAAAGTGGGAGATTGTTGTAACTTTGTTTTTATAAATATGTTTTCAAATCTTGTATTTATGATGATTTCAAAATATTATTGTATTGATTATTATTTCTCCTAACATATATTAGAAATATTACTTTTGTTGTTTGTGTGTAATAACATTTTAAGGAAATCATACTCCAGACTGTTGAAAACTTCAAGTCAAATTAAATTAGGATTTATTATTTTTAGAGTCTATCCTTTTTATACTTTTCTTGAGTCTGAGAGAGTCTGACTGTTATTGGATAATTGTGCACACACACTGGGGTAGTATAAAAATTTGTAAATTTTTGAAACTAATCGCATTGTATGATTGTACATTGCACGAGATGATTTGGATTGAGCGTACCTCTAAAAACTAGTTAATCGAACCATGCTAGGAAAATTTTCTAAGTTTTGTTTATATTGTACGAAGTTATATTCATATGTATGCCTTCCAGAGTATGAAATAGCTTCGTATAAGTTCATACTAATAAACTCCTAATTTTTTATGAACTGTTTGTACTGTATGATCATACGTTACAGACAACATCCAGAGTGTGAAATAAATGCATATCTTTTTATCTTAATGAATAGGAAAATTTTTTGAACTATTCATACTATACGATCATACTATCATACAAAGGACTTCTAGAGTACAAAATGGTTGAGGCCATTTTTGTACCAAATGAAACCTGGTTTGATTAAAATAGTTTGTACTGTGTGATATGGATTTTTTATAATACATTATTTAGAGTATGAAATCATTTCATACTAAATCGTACACGATGTATATGTTCAATTTTGAATTGATCATATTGTATGATATAAGTTTGTACCCATGTCAATCAGAATACAAAATTGGTTCAAACTAGATCATACGAGAAAAATTTAAACTTATCGTACATACGATCGTTGATCGTAGTATACGATAATGGACGGTCAAATTGAAAATTTTTAATTTTCTAGATAGTTTTTCATGTCTTTCATATATAAAGTCCTTAAACTAACCGTGGATGAACTTCTTCTTCATTTTTTATGGAGCAAGTGTGAGAGTTATTTATGAGAGTGTTTGAGAGAGAGTTCTTACAAGTTGAGAGTATTAAGGGTTCACTAAGTTATTCAAAGCTGAGATTCTCTTTGTAATTATGGAAAATCTCTTCCTTAAATTTCTTATGACACTCAAGAGAATATCTTTAAAGAAGATTCATTTCTCTACCAACACTTGGAGAGTGTGAAAGAATGATAGTACTCTGCCAACACTTAGAGAGTGTGAAAGGGCGATGGTTCTTTGCCAACACTTGGAGAGTGTGAATGGATGACGGTATTCTACCAACACTTGGTGAGTGTTAAAGGATGACAAAAATCTACAGACACTTGGAAGGTGTGAAAGGATGATGACACTCTAATGACACTTGGAGGGTGTGAAAGGATGGTGGTACTCTATCGAGACTTGGAGTGTGTGAAAGGATGGTGATACTCTGTCGCACTGAGGATTAGTGGAAGAGAGGGTAATTATAAAGGCTTCTTCCCCTTGCTATGAGAGCAAAATGAGAGTCACTTTGAAAATAGTGTAATACCTTAAGAGGGAGTCTTTAATAACTGGATGTAGATATAGTTGGATAGAAACATTATAAATTTTTGTGTTGTTATTTTTATTGCATTTTTACTTTTCTGCACATTTTAATTTTTGTATGGTTGAAAAATTTTTAGTTTATTAAAACTTTTAAATTGTACAAAGTACTTATAAGTCGGTCTTCTATTCAAGAGATTTTTTAAATTACTAATTTACCCCCCCTGCTTGGTTAGCCTTAGTACATTTGAATTACGTATAAAAACCTATATGGACTTTTATAAACCACACAGTAAATCATAAAAAATGCTAATATTTAATGTAGAAACGTGCAAGAATGAACACTAAGGATTGTATAGTGGTTCAATCAAATCTGACCTATATCCACTCCCTAGAGGCCTCCTCGAATTATTACACTAAACTCTTAGTGTCTCTTTCCTTTAGACCCCATATCTAGGATAAAAAGCTCTTACAGAAATCTCTTCAACTAATGCGATAAGGCAGAGTACTCTAAATTATTTTCACCCTCCTGGTGAAGGCATAGAACCTTAAATATATTTCACCCTATTGGTGAAGGCAAAGAAACAGAATCATTTTACTCCCTCCTAGAGTTGGCAGAGAACAATAATCCTTTTACTTGCTCCTAGAGTAGGCAAAGAACCTTGATCTGATGTTAAAGAATGTATCCCCTAGAGCCACCAAGGAACTTGGAAAGTAGCTTGAAGAAGATAGTGAAAATTTTGCTTTGAATAACCATTATGAATCCCTCATAACTTTCCCTCATAAGGATCTCTCCCTTTCTTTTCTCCCAAAGCTCTCTCTCTCTCTCTCTCTCTCTCTCTCTCTCTCTCTCTCTCTCTCTCTCTTCACTAAGCTCTCTTAGATCAACTCATCAATAAAAGATATCTCAAAAAATAATTTAAGAATTTAAATAGAGAGGTTCCAAAAGGAGCCCTAATTTTAAATTTGTCGTCAATGATCGTTCAGTATGATCGCTAGATCATCCAATACAATTGCTAGATCAGGCTGTACGATTCATGCAAAATAGCCCTTTCAGTCAGTATGATCCATATTATCCTATACGATTAGGTCAAGCATTTATTCTCATCATTTATTATGATTCTATGATCATACTGTTTAATTATTTTAAGATATTATATTGATCATCCACTGTGAAAGGTGATAATGGATGATAATTTAATTATCATCCTATATATTCCTCGGGTCATCACTGATGATATTATTGTATAATTAGAACCAAATCTAGTTTTTAATCTTGAACAATGGAAAATGATCAAGTTTTTTCCTATACATCTCTTAGGTCATTCAGTATGATCGTTATCGATCATCCTATACGAGCTAATCGAGCAATTCAACCATAATTAATCCATTAATCACATAATCAATTTAGGCATGCTTGTCATAAATCATCAAGTATTATTCACATTGCCCTGTATGATTAGAAAAAAAAAATAGAATATTAAAATATTATCTAAATTATGATTGGTGGTTATTTTTTAGAATTTTAACTGATCGTCTGGTATAATAATGATCTCATAATATGATTAGTTTAATCACTTTTAATTAATAGAGGTGCCCTAATTAGTGTTTTCTATTTTGACTTATTATTTAAAATGATATAAATTATAATGTACAATGAGTTCAAAATCCAAAAATTTCACTAACTAACCAACTCACTCCCTTGAATGTGTGTATGCAAGGTTAATCAGGTTAGTGTCCACTAGATATATATAATTTGACTCAAGAAAGACAAAAGTACTTGAAATTGAAATTACAGATAGACTCAACCCTAGTCTAATCTATCTTGAGCTAATTGATATTGCCAGTGGACTTGTGGACCTAAAATGGTAGAAAATAGGGAAACAAAATAGATATGTAATAATAACAGTGATAAGGAAACAATAATGTTTGTTATTATATAAATCACAATACTTAGGTCCAAATTTACAACAAAAAGTGCATGCAGTTGAGGTCATACTTTAGTTGAAAAATGAAATATCCAAATGAACATCTAACTTGAATCATGTTCTGATGATGAATAAAAAAAGAAGGGTGCCAGAATGTCTTTTGACAACAACAACAACATCAAGCCTTTGTCCCACTATGTTGGGTCAGCTACATGAATCCTTTTTTACTTTTGTGTCATGTTAAAAGTCAAAATTTCATTTAAATCTAATAAAGAAAAAATATTTCTAATATTTTATAACCAAGTATTTTTAGGTCTACGTCTACCTTTTTTAACATAAGTCAAATTTATGCCTAAACTTTCCTGACAAGGTGACCGGAAGGCTTCCATTTAATCTTATCTTTCATAATTTAACCTTTCACATATATGCTCATTTTGTATCCTATCTTTAAGGGTAAATTCACCCATCCACCTAAGCATCCTCATCTCTGCAACACTTAACTTAGTATTATGCTTTTGTTTTAATGGCCAACATTTGACACCATAAAGCATTATAGGTCTCACCACCATCTTACAGAATTTGCTTTTGACTATGGAAAATAAACCCTCCTCCAAAATTTGATCTATCCTTAAAGTCAGATAGTTACCAGGAGGGTAAAAATTCAAAAGTTCAATGTGAAAACCCTAAATTAACTCTTTATGAAAAGCTTAATAGAGTAATGTAATCTTTAACCTTATCCCATTGTCTACCAACAAGGTCTTAGGATTAGTTATATAAGAAGCCCCTAATTTAGATGATGAAGTAAGGAAAGTCTATAAGTTCTTCCCTGGCTCCTACTCCTCAATGAATGAAGATGATATAACCCTTACAGAGGCAAATTTTAATAAATTAATTTAATTACCTTTTATCTACTTTCTTGTTAGTGTCAAAGCTCTTATATCTAATGGTCTCAGTCCAAGTCAATTGACTAAGGGTCAAATTAGATACCATGAAAACATCTGGTATTCAAAATTTAATAAAAATTAGATAATGGGAACTAACTTTGGTACCATTAGTTTTTTTTTATGATGACGAATATTGTTTAATGATAACTAGTCTTCTTGAATGAAAATGTCCCTACTGATGTTGTCAATTCAGTTGATATAATTTTTTTTAGAGACTTTAGATGATTCCAATGAACTTCAAGTTTAGGATACACCCTCTAAATTTGAAGAGGAAATAATTAATATTTGATGAACTTAAGGAAATTTACCTTGAAATAGAGGTCAACCCTCACCCTACCTTCATAAGTTCTATGTTGAGAGAGGATGTGTCAAGGGATCTAATTCAACTTGATTTCAAGTTTAAGGATTGCTTCGCCTAAACATACAACAAAATGTTAGGTTTGTCCACCAACATAGCGGTCCATAAACTTAGAATCTGGCACGATTTCATTCTTGCCATACAAGCTTTGTCAATTTATTCGAGAGAAGTAATATCCCTCTTGGGTAATTAGCATTGTGTCAGTTTGAAAGAAAAATGATTAAATTCAAGTCTTTGTTGATTATAGGGACCTAAATAAGACATGTCACAAGGATAAATTTCCTTTTCCCATACCAAAACATATGGTGGACATTGCCTCCTCGCATGTCATTTTCTCTTTTATGGATGGCTCTTCTTATTACAGCCAAGACAAGATGGCCCTAGAAGATGAGTGAAATTCTATATTCATGTCCCCTATGGGAATGTTTTGTTGTAAAGTGATTCCATTTGCCCTTAATAATGTCAGTGGAGCCTACCAGAGGGCCATGACTCAAATCTTTGTCAACTTAATCCATAAGCAAGTTGAGTGCTACATTAATGATTAAGTTGTCAAGAGCAAAGTGAAAGAGGCTCATCTTTATGACTTAAGAATTTTCTTTGAGCTGTTGTTCCACTACAACCATAAGATTAATCCCGTAAAATGCTCTTTTGGAATTATGTCAGGGAAATTTTTAGGTTTCATAGTGAGGGCACCACGGAATTAAAATTGATCCTACCCAAATCAAAGCTATCTGAAATATGCCACCTCCTAAGAGCCCTACTCAACTATGGTCTCTTTAGAGTAGATTGGAGTGCAAAGAAGATTAATTTCTAATATCTCTAGTAGATGTCAACTATTATGTGTCCTGGTTAGAAAGGATGCCAAATTCATGTGGGATAAGAATTATCAATCTGCCTTTAAAAACATCAAACAGTACTCGACAAATTTGCTAATTTTGGCAGCCCCTATTCTGGGGAGACCCTGAATCTTTTACATTGTGACCCTTGAAGTGTCTCTGGGGGCCCTCCTAGCTCAAGTCAATGATGAGGGGAAAGAGAGTGCTCTCGACTACCTTAGTAAAAGACTTCTTCCAACATAAATTTGGTATCCTTCAATCGATAAATATTGTCTTGCCTTTTTTTGTAGCATAAAAACTAAGGCATTACATACTTTCTCATTAAGTTAATTTAATTTCCAATATCAATACCCTACAATATGTTATTACCTGGCTTATGTTTTTAGGATGTTTAGCTCATTGGCCTATAATACTGCTTCAAGTTGAAATCACTTTAATTCCACTATGTTGTGTAAAGGAAGGCTATTGCCAACTTCTGGTGACACATCCGCTGCCGGCGGAGTCTCATTTAAATGATGATTTACCTAATGTGTAAATCAGGAGTTTTATGGAATCCAATAATTGAATCTAGGAAATTTATTTTGATGGTGCACCATCCTCCTACCAGAGCAATGTACATCAACCTACTATTCCTAGAAAAGAAAGAATCAGCCTAGTTTTGATAACACTAGATAAAGGAATGATGCACTTTTCTACCAATTATCAGAGCTATGTACAAATAATGAGGCTAAGTATAAAGCTCTGATAACTAGCCTATAACTTTTAATACTATTTGAGATTACATAGATTAAAATCTTTGGGGACTCTAAACTAGTGATAAACTAGATCATAGGGATCTATAACATTTTGAATCCTAAACTCTAGAAGTACCACTAGTACTCCAATAACTTATTATAGCAAATTCCTATTGTAATTATGTATAATATTCATATAGAAATAATTCTCTGGTGGATTCCCTAGAAAACCTGCAAAGGAATTTGCCTGTCTAGAAGAGGACTCCATTCCTATAGAGGTTCAGGGTTGCCAACGATGATTGATGAGTACATAAAAATTACAAAATATTATCATTAGTGCTAGGTACATAGTGTGGTTTTAAATTAGCCACCTAATGTGTTGCATCCCATGATAGCTTCATGTCCCTTTAAAAGTTGGGCCATGGATATCATCAAGCCAATAAACCCTCCCTTTGTGTGGGGTGATCACTTTATTTTAGCAGTGAATTATTACTTCTCAATGTCGATGGAAGTAGTTTCCCTATGAAATGTAACTTCACTCCATAGTATTAATTGGGCATACCCCATAGAATCATATTTGATAATGGTTCTGCTTTTAAGTAAACATATATCAATAGTTTTGCAAGCCACCATGGTATTGATTAGAGATATTCAACAATCTACTACTTATAAGCTAATGGATTGGTTGAGGCCATTAATAAAGCCTTGGTTCAAATTCTTAAAAAGACCCTGGATGATAACATACATCAGTAGGATGAGAGGTTGGTGGAAGCTTTGTGAGCATACCGAATCACTTACCAAACCCTAATCCAATCGATACCATTCGTACTAGTGTATGGGTCTGAGTCCATACTTCATCTAGAAGTTTAAATTGTTGAGATAGTTGCTACTTAATTTTTGCATGTTTGATATTCTTGCAACTTGTATATTTTTGATGATTCTAAATATTATTACATTGATTGTTATATCTCTTAATATAATTTGGAAGAACTATTTTGATCTTGTGTGAACTAACATATCAAGGAAATCATACTCCATATTATGAAGACTTCAAATCAAGATCAGTTTAGAGTTTATTATAATTGAACGCTATATTTTCCATTTTTATTGAGTCTAAGAGAGTGTGATTGTAATTGAGTAACTGAACTCACACACACCAGGGGAGAGTTTAAAATTTATATTTTTTAAACTGGTCGTACTGTACGATATCACTTCTTATAGGATGATATGGTCAGTTATTTTCCCTAACGAGCAGTGGAATGATATAAATGAAATTATTTTTACGTATGGATCATACGAGACAATCCCAATTTTGTACAAGGATGAACATCACATGTTTGTTTGTGCATAAATTTTTTTTCTAATTTTGGATTATACGGGATGATCTCAATTTCGTACAAAGATGAATGTCTCGGGTTTATTCTTGCACAAAATGTTTTTTCTAAGTATTGATCATACGGGATGACCCTAGTTTCTTAGAAGGATGAATGTTTCAGGTCCGTTCTCATTCATTTCATCCCGACATCTCATAAAGATGAAATTTGAAAATTTTTATATTATTTATCCTGGATGAACTTGGTTCATACCGGATGATGATTGCATACAAAATGATTATGTACTAATTCATAGCAGGTGTGTACACAATAGTAATTGAACTGTTCGTACGTACTAACATACGATCTTACTATACGATCGTGTACACTCAAAATTGAAAATTTATATTTTTTGGATAGTTTTTCATATCTTTTATATAAAAGGTCCATTAAAACTAACGTGAATAGTCTTATCTTCATGATTTTTCAAGGGCAATTGAAGGAGAGAGTGTGAGAGAGTGTTTGAGAGAGATTTCTTGCTAGTAGAGTGTGAATGATTCACAATGTTACTCAAAGGTCAGGATCTCTGTGTGTTATTTGTCTTTTTCATGTTTCCTCTTATCTTTTTAGATTGCTCATGAGAAAATCTTTATAGAAGATCTGGTTCTCTGCCGACACTTGGAGAGTGTGAATAGTCGAAGGTACTCTGCGTACACTTGGAGGGTGTGAAAGGATGAAGGTACTCTGCCTACACTTGGAGGGTGTAAAAGGATGAATGTACTCTACCTACACTTGGAGGTTGTGAAAGGATAAAGGTACTCTTCTTACACTTGGAGGGTGTGAAAGGATGAAGGTACTCCACCTACACTTGGAGGGTATGAAAGGATGAAGGTTCTCTCCCTACACTTAGATGGTGTGAATGGATGACGGTTCTCTACCGCATCAGCGATTGCTGAAATAGAGTTTTGTAAAGGCTTATCTGCCTTACTGTAGAGGCAAAAGGAGATTTACTTTGATAATAGTGCAATACATGGAGAGGGAATCTTCAGGGAGTGGATGTAGGTCGTGTTTGAATGAACAACTATAAATATTTATGTCGTTTAATTATTTCTACTGCTTACTTATTGCAAGTTTTAATTTTGTGGTTGAAAAGTTTTATTTTAAAACTTTAATTAACTTGCTTTAACCAACTGGTTTTAAAATTTTAAAATCTAAGAGAATTTTTAAAATTACAAATTCACCCCCATCCCCCCTCTTGGTTAACCTTGGGACATAAGCTTAGGTTTAACAACCTATTCAAGATTCAACACAAATTACTTCACTCAATATTATAATCTAGAATATACTCACAATGGAACAAAATGCATAACTCCAGTTAGAAGAGCTCAAGGGCCTTGAGGAATGCCATCTCTATGCTCAACAAAAATTAGAGTTGTATAAAGCCTAAATAGTTCAAGTTAAAGCCTGAATAGTTCAAGCTCATGATAAGTTAGCATGACCTATAACCTTTTGAGAGGAGGCTTGGTCTTGGTTCTTTAGAGGCCTATCTTAGCTGACCAAAAGATTGAAGGAAAGTTTGAACCAATCTTGGAAAGACCCTTTATTGTAGAGACAATCTATAAATAAGGCTCATACCAGCTAGTGGATTATAAGGGAAATCACCCAATGTTGTTGGTCGATGGGTAATTCCTTAAGAGATACTATGGTTGATGTAACTTGATCTTTGAATCAATAAAATTTTTAAATTTTGAATTAAGTTGACTTAATTTTATTTAAATTTTTAAATTCCAAAATCCAAATTTTATTTTCTTAAGGTTAGATGTCAGTTATCATGCTTTCTTGCCTTAGGATTATATCTTTTAATGATGAAGCACACCCTTTATGGCACCATCCTAAATTTCAAATCCTAGTTTAGATCTTATGTGAAGCAAGATTCCTCCTCATATGATCATTCACTAGTGATGGAGCATGTCTATTATGGCACCATCCTAGTTTTCAAATTATAGTCCCGATCTTCTATGGGAAGCCATGCTTCCATCCCACAAGATCATCCAGTTTTCTTTTCCTTAATGTTAGATGTGAGTCATAGTGTTTTCTTTCCTTATTATTAGATCCACTAGTGGTAGAGCATGCCATCTGTGGAGCCTTCATAGTTTCAAAATCCAAATTTGATTTTTCATGTAAAACAATTTTCCTCTCCACAAGATAATCTATTAGTGATGTAGTACGCCCTATGTGGCACAATCCTAATTTTAAAATACATATCCAATCTTCTATGTGAAGCAATGCTTCCTTCTCACACGATCTTCTAATTCTCTTTTCCTTAAGGTTAGATTTGAGTTATTATGCTTTTTTGCATTATGATTAAATTTACTAGTGATAGATCATGCCATATGTGGCACCATCCTAGTTTCTTTCTCTGGGAATAGATTCCCCATTCGAGTTCAAATCCATTAGTGATGGAGCATGCCCTTTATGACACCATACTAATTTCAAACCTCAAATCCAATCCACTATGGGACGCAATGCTTCCTTCCCACATAATTGTCCAATTTCCTTTTCCTTAAGGTTAGATGTTTTATTTCCTTAGTATTAGATGACTTAGTGAAGGATTATGTCCTCTAAGACACCATCCTAATTTCAAAATGTAGATTATATCCTCTGTGTGAAGTAATGCTTTCTTCCCACATGATCTTCCATTTTTCTTCTCCTTAATGTTAGATATAAGCCATCATGCTTTCTTTCCATAGGATTTGAAGTTTTAGTGATGTAGCACGCCCTCTATGGCACCATCATAGTTTCAAATCTAGACTCGATCCTCTATAGTTATGAGATCTTCCTTCCTAGACAATCTATCAATTTTTATTTCCTTAAGGTCAGGTCCAATCACTGAATTTATCAAGACCCTAGGATAAATCCAGATCTTAAATAAATCTAGATTCAAATCAAGTCCAAACTTTAAACTAATCCAAACTTTAAACCTATCCATATCTTAATTCCAATTTAAAACATAACCTTGCCTGTGATCTAGCTTTAATCCTATCCAATTAACTATGATCATTAAAATGATTATCAATGATTTGAATTAAAAAATTCAAGATTTTAAATCTAAAATCTAGATCAAATCCTAAAATTAAACAAACAAATCTAAGGCCAAAGGGCCCTATCCTAAAAACCTTTTTTAGTGATTTTTTAAAAACATCAAATCCCATTAAAATGATGCCTTAGTCATTATCTATTAATTGCATATTGATTAAGCATGTTTCTAAGGTTTACCCTCCAAATTTGAGATCAATATGAGGTTTCTAATCCCATAAAATGGATTGAAATCCAAAGGATGTAAAACCCTCAAATATTTATAGCGTATGCCATTGGACCTGTCCCTTAGTGGAATTTCACCTTGAAGCCTTTTACAAACCATCTAATCACTTTACAACACTTGATCATAATATGTTGAGAAATAAACTATATTTTGGTGGACCTACTATGACCCCCAGTTGACCAGGGGTCAAAATGACCAAAATGACCCTTAAGAGTAATTTTTCATTTTTTTATAAACTTCAGCACGGCCTATTCAAACAAATCTCAAAACCTCTTCCAATAAATCCTTATCTCCAGTAAGAAAACATTCGACTCGAGTTTATACCCTGGTTAAACCTACTTGATAAGGTCAACTAGTTTTGATTAAAATATCCCTTAGTGGTTTGAATACTCATCTTAATCCAAATTGGCTCATCTTTGCATGAGACCTCTTCCAAAAACTTCAAAATATCAAACTAAACATGTGTGACCCAAACCCAGGCCCTAGGTTAACCTGGTTGACCAAGTCAAACTAGGTTGACCAAATAGGCCCTTTTGGGTACAAATAATCAATTTAACTAAAATGATTACTCCAGACCATAGGATAACCTATATTGTTCTTTAAATATCATTTCAAATCTAGTGAACCCAATTTAAAACCTTTGGTCAACCTGGTTAACAAAGTCAACTAAGGTTTACCCAAATAGCCCTTCAATGGTTTAAATGGTCATTTTGACCATTTAGACTCTTAAAACCACCCCTACCAGACTTTAAATATCAAGCCAAACTTATTGAGCCCAAAACCAGCCCTTGGGTCAACCTGGTTGTCCAAGTCAACCTAGGTTGATCTTATTATCTCTTAAGGATTTAAATAGTTAAATTGACCTAAAAAGACCTCTCCAACCCTTTTCAACTATTTCTAATACACCCCATTAATCAAGCCTAATTTATTTGACCCAGACTTAGACTCTAGGTCAACCAGGGTTAGCCAATCAAACTTTAAGCTTACTTACCTTTAATTAAGATCCAAATCAATCTCGAATCCACTCAAACTCCTCTAATCACTCCTTTTGGTGATTTGGACTTGACTGAAGCTTTGACCCAATTAATAATTGACCAAGTCAACTAAGACCCAAGTCTAACCGAATTTGACCCATATGAATCAAATCAAATCACATTCCTAAACTAATATTCTTAAAACCTCAATTTTTTTCCAATATATATTTGAAATATACTTGAACAAGCCATGATTTAAACAATAGTCAAGTTGACCAAGTTAGCCCTTTTATACTTGGTTAAATTCCCTAAAATCCCTTTCTAAGGTTTAAGTATGCTATCCCAAGGCCTTAGGATCTAAACAACTATATCAACACCTCTCTCCCATGCCACATAAGTAGCCACATGGCATGGGGACAGGTCAAACAATCAGACCAAGCATTTAGAGGGGTCAAACTTGGTCAAAACATCTCTTAAACCTAAACCCCTCTATTTTAAACCTTTCCAACTATCCTAATAAGCTTGTGGAACATTCCTAAGGCATTTCCCAACCTTTAATTTAGGATCAAATAGCCCTTATCAAGCCCATGTGTTTAAAAGAACAAACCACCTTTACACAAGATATGTCCTCTTTTCCTTGATTCTCCCTACTCCAAACTACCGCTTGGATAGGTAGCCCAGTCCTAGTAACCATCCACGTCGATCCCAACCCTCCATTCAAGTAGGGGACATTTAAATAGGGTAAAACCTTCATTTGAGCCTCATTCACTCAAGCTATCATATATCAATTTGCAGAGCTCCTTCAATCAAGACTTTTTATCGTTAGGCCCCTAGGGAACTCCCTCCACCAATTCCCAATTCAAACCAGCTGATCAAAGCTTGCTGGCGATGATCATTTGGTGAAATAAACCTAAGTCCGTCCAAGGCTTCACTAGCTTGATCCACAACATTTTGGATCTCAATTTCTTGAATAGAAAGTTGTGTGGAGAAACAACAAATTCAGAGAATAACAAAAAAATCTAAAATTCAAATGGTAAATTCTCTCAAACATTATAGCCCTAGTTTAGAGTACTTAGAGTAAATTAGCTTTCTAGAAAGCACTTTTTATGTGTTCAAACTAGTTCCCCATAATTTCTATTCATACAATGAATTTGTATTTAAAATTTTATCAAATTTGGTTAACTGGATCAATAGAACAAAGCAAAAAAAATGATTTCTAGGGTTTACTCGTAGTTATATTATTTGTACATTTTTTGGATATTTGATCGCGGGATTAATGACCCAAATCTCATAGTTCAACAGTTCTCTTTAACCGTAGATCTGATTTCATGATTTGTTTCTTTATTTTGATCCATCTAAATAGTTTATTTAAAAAATAATAGGGATTCAATAGAGTTGTGGGCTTGCTAACATGGTCAACTAAACTGCGTCCATGATTTGTTGATTTTTTTTTAAAGATTGCATATATTGCATTCAATAAAAAAACAACTAATAAATATAAGAAAAAAAGGAAAAAGTGGCCACTAAAGAAAGGAAAGAGAACTACTATCACCTTCAAGAGTGGAAAAAATTTCTTGAAGGATATAATGATTATTACAATTATCAAAATTGTCAAATTAAAGAACTATCAATGCCCCTTTGGGAACAAAAGTGAGCTGCCTTATTGAATCTCCTGTATGTATGCACAAAAATAACCTTGTGATACATCTTGAGCCTGTTAAATCCTTTACTTTCCTACGATTGCATACTCAAACCTAAGGCTTATGTAAACTTCTGCATATGTTGAATGATGCAAGCATTATCTCCCTTTGTAAACTCCCCTTTTTTCTCAAACCTCCCGTCAAGGAGGATTTAGTTTATGTAGGTCATAGCCAATAGTTCAACTTGTGTATTGTCCCAATGTGTAACCTTCCATCCAATGGCAATAAGCAGTTCTCCTTGGTTGTCTCGGATAACAATTCTAACCCCTCCAGCATTAGATTTTAGTAAAGCCCCATCAACAATAATTTCTAACCAATTTAGAGGGGGGGGGGACTACAATAACTAGAAGAAGACAATCCATTTGATTGAATAAAGCCCTAGTGCTCCAAATTATTAGAAATCAAGTCTTCATCCAAAGCAATGCAACCATTGCCAATCAATGGGCCACCAATAAAAACAGCCCCGTTGTTTTGATCCATCCATTAAGAGCTGCCATGTGTCTTTCATCGCAGGCATTTTCTCATAAATTTATTTAAATATTTTTAAAATCTAAATTTCTTTAAAAAATCATTAAAAATTAGTTATTAGCCATAAAATCTAAAATAATAAATAATTTTTTTTTCAAACTTAAACTATTTAATTTTAAATAAAAATTAAAATTAACCTCTATTAAAATTATTTATTTATTAAATTATTTTAGTTATTAAGTATTTGACATTTTTAATTAATATCTAATAAACAAATTAAAATATCTTATAAAATTAAAAAAATTAAAAAATATTTTAAAACGTTGAAAAATTATTTAAGACATTTTATTTTAAAATTAATTAAATATTTTTAAAATTAACAAATTTTTTTCAAAATTTCTTAAATAATAATTTTTTAAAAGATATTTTAATTTAAAATTTAAGTTAATTTAAACTATTTTAAATTTTTAAAATTTTTAAAATTATTTAGATATTTGAATATTTTATTAATATTTAGATATTTTTTATTTAAATTCTTTACAAAAATAAAAAACTTTATTTTAAATAATTTTATTTTATTAAGGATTTTTTAAAGCATTATTCTTAAATTATCTTTATTTCTCTAATTTTAAATTGAAATTAAGCTATTTTTGTATTTAAATTTAATTTTAGAATTATATATATTAAATTCTGAGAGCCTTTAGTGTGTCATTGAATTCTTAAACATTGCTTGATCATGGTTGAATAGAATTAGTGGGTAATGATTAGTTAATAATTATACCCTAATTAATTATTCTCTAATTATATTTGTTAATTACTTATGTTATTATTATCTTTGCATGTGTAGGATGCACACAGTTGCACTTAGTTTTAGGCTCTCCTTATTTTAAGGACATGAATGTGATATTTGTTCATTTAAATATGGCTAATCAAGTGTTAGAAACATCTTTTTAAAAACTTATTTAACCTAGTGACACCTTAAGGATAAAAATTAAGGACATTTATATAGAAAATTTAGAAAAAACTTTAGAAATTAAAGTACATGTCTGTTAGGGATAAAACTTTGTAAATTGATACTTAATGACACTTAAAGCTGATAGAAAAATTCTAATAGGTTTTAAAAATCATTAAACACCCTAATTAAATTAACTTAAGTTTAATGCATTAATTAAGCCTAAAAAACTCCAAAAATTCTAATAAATCAAATTTAAATAAAAAAAAATTCATGTAATAGTTCTAGCTGACTAAAATTCAATCCTTAATAAGAAAAAAAAAATAAAATACCCTTAACTAGACTTTAATTTCAAGCTTAATTTAATTTTAACTAAAAAACTTATATTTTACTAATTTAACTAATTAAAATTAATGATAAATCTCAAAAAGTTCTCAAAAACTTGAGAACATCTCCTTAAATAATTTTTGAATTTTAGAGGTGATTTTAAGAAGTTTGAAGTTCATTTGGGTTCAAATCATTAAAAGTCCTTAATTAAAACAATTTAATAATTCAAATAAATACCCAAACTTCTAAAAATTATAACTAATTAATGAAAATTCCAAAATTAACTAACTTAAAAGAATTGGACTCTATTTGGAGTCTAATATTTACTATAAACTTTAAGCCCGAGAAATAATTTAAAATAAAAAAGTCAACAATTTGGTCAACTTTAAGTCAAAATTAAGTGAAAACATAAAAAATTTATAATTAAAAGTAGAAAAGTATAAATTAAGTAAACTTATAGTCAAATAACTCATCTTAAGGTGTATTATTTAACAAAAATACTATCATTTTAGAAATTAACCATAATCTAAATGTCAAAATTTCACCCCTTTAAATAATGCATTTAAAAAATTCAATACTTCTTGTTAAAGTCCAAAGAAACATAATCAAACTTTAATAACCATCAACCAATCAATCTTAATTAAAAATAATCAATGCTTAAATCTTAATTAATAAAAATTCACTTAATTATTTTGATTATCACTAGGTAACCCAAGCCTTTGAGGCTATTAAATTAGCCCAAATGAAGGTGAAATAAACTTCAAGGCCTTGGTGATCAACAAAGGTGGTTATTATTTAACATTTAAAATATATTTTAAAATTAATGTTAGATCATTAATACTTAAACTTTAATTGAATCTTCACTTAAGACTTTCAACCATCTAGAACATTAGGAAAGTTTAACTAACTATCCAATATATGACATATCCAAACTGCATAGCCTTCCTCACAAACTTTAGATGATTTGCTAGGATAACAAACTCTAGTATCAAAGTAGGCTGGTGTTTATTTTTCTAGTATATGCCAATTTTTCATGGTTTTCACTTCATGTTCGTAGCTAGTGTAGCTTAATATAATTATTTATTTAATTTTTATAATTTGTGTATTAATGTGATGGGAGTTAAATTTACCCTTAGGATAGGGATATTTTAAATGCAAATGTGATCTTATGCAAGTGGTCATGCTCATACAAGGTATAAAAATTAAAGGGGGTAAAATAAAAATTAACCTTTAAATTAATAATGTTTTCTATAGGTATTGTGCATGCTAAGTCCCCTTTTCAAATTAAAAGATCATGGATAAGTGTAGATAGTTTGAGCATTTGAAATTTCATTATATAACTTCTTGGGATGTTAATTTAACTGTTGATTATTTAGGATAACCCTGTAGGTTGTTTGAGTTTAGATTTTAATTTTCATTCAATATAATTTAATTATATTTAAGTTGTGTATGTATTATTAAAGTACTTAAGGAAGCAATGTTAAGCATTAAATTTGGAATCCAAAGAGGAAGGTAGATTCCTCAAGGGAGAGTTCCTCTCCATTTGGAGCTCAAAATTAGGAAGACTTTTAAATATCCAAGTGGAGTTTCTTTTCATTTGGATATCCAAATCTTACGAATCCAAGGAGATCGAAGAAGAATAAAGAAGTGAGGAATGAGAAGAATCCCATTCTCAAAGTCCCTTGTATCTTAGGACTAGAAATTTAGGCTTACTATCAGTGGTACTCGACCACTTTATTTTTTACAAAATTTTGGGTTGTACTATTAAGTTCCACATTTGACATATACATTTAATTTGAATATTAAATTTAATTAATTTTTTTAATTGATTGCATAGTAGAAATGACATATTTTTATAGCATTATTTCTTATATGTCATGTTTTATTTTTGCCAGGAATGATAAGAGGCTTATAAGGGCATGAACAAACCTTTTATAATTTGATTAAATTAAAATATTATGCTCAAACAGAAAATCTAACAATTTTAAGAAGTAAGCTTAGATCACTGAGGGTCACATACATTCATATTATTCTTTCTTGTCCTTATTAAGCACCTCCCTACCTACGGGTTCTGGTAGGCTACTTAATCTATTAGGATGTAGTCCTATCAAAGGGATGTTGTAGAATTTTTAGGATAAAATTATTTTTTAGCCTTTTCTAAAAACTAGTTCATATTAAATTTTAAGCATTTATCGAGTCAATTTGTATGTATTACATTAGATATAAATTTAAAAAAGTTTGTAGATCTATAATTGCATTTTATTTTAAGCTTCATATTACCCATCATAAGTCAAGGGGGCAATTGGGATCAAATCTAAATGTCGACCTTTATTTCTCAAGCTTAACTAAATAATGTCCCTACCACTCTTACATAAAAGATTGGAAACATGGTTTTAAGAACCTAAGTGGTTAGCTAGCTCCCCAATCCAGGGTAGGGTTAGTCATTAGCTAGGTTTGGGTTAATGATTTTTAATACCTAATTTAGTCCTAGGTTTTGAGGCAAGTTCAGACTATAAGATCTTAACATTGGGGAATCTAATCCCAGCCTTCTAATAAAATTAACAATTCAAATTAAATCTCTTTCAATACAAAATTTAAGCCCAACAATTACGATAGTCAAGGGTGCTTTTAAAATGTTTTAGAATAAAAAAAGCATAGCCTACCATTCCTCCATTAACTTCCAAAAATGAGTGTTCCACTTTAATTTAATCCTTATTCGACTTCTAAACTCACATCAGTTGATATAAATCTTTGAAAATTTTAAATAAAATTTCTACCCTGATTTTAATCGAGAGAATTCATTAGAAATTCCGGTTTTCTATGATTTAATTAACTATGAGGGATTGAGCTTGTAGGAGATTTACAAACCAAAATCAATTTTCAAAAATCAATCTTTTATAAGTTTAATTAATTATTTTTGAGAAAATTAAATTTGATAATCATTATCATCATATTCAAATGATCTATAATAGCTAATATCCTCTTTCCTTGAGAAGATATATCATTATATTACCATGACTTTTATTATGAAACTATTAATCCCCTCATGCATATTAGTACAATAAAATGCTAGATCAAACATCATTTGGATCCTTTGGGGTCATATGTAGTTCTTTCCTAAATCTAGCTACAATAATTAGGATGAACTCAATGTTTTGCAATCTGAACTTATTAGAGAATTATGTGTTCACCTTTCTAGGTGATATATTGTTCAGAATGAGATATTTGATCTAAAAACTAAACTTCCAAAAAACTAATTATTCCCAAAGAAAATTAAGCATTTCAAAACTCAATAACTTTTAAAATCAAACGGACAATAGTGCCCACACACATCGGGAATAAAATAAAGTAAATTTCAATGAAGATTATACTATACATTCTAAATAAATTAATGATTAATTAAGAAGATAATTAAATTAATTTAAATTAAAACTAAATAAACTGTATTATTCATATAGTATTGGGACTAACAGTAGAAATCAAATTTCCTATCACCAATCACAAATTAGGTAATATTTTAAAAATCAAATTATGAATGAATCATACTGTACGATACCCATCATACTATACGTAACAAAATTTTTGACTATTTAATCCTGTAATTAGGCAATCGAATAAGGATTTATATAGCATTAAAATTATACTATATAATGTGCTTTATCATAATGTATAACTTGATTTACTCGAAAGATGATATTTAATCATTACCAATTATACTGGACAAAAAATCTTACTCAATTAAACTAATCATACTATACAATCTTAAATTTATACTGGACAATCTAAAAGCATTAGATACGCCAAGAGGGTGGGGGGGAATTACATTTTTAAAATTATCTTTAATAAAAAAAATAATTTTTTATAACTTAATGTGGAAGCGAATTACATTCAATATAAAAACTAAATTTTTAATTTTATCAACACGGTTAATCCCAACAAATATAAATGCAAAAATAATGTGTGAAAATAATAAAAGAAAAAATGCACTAGATTTATAGTGGTTCGATCAAACATTGACCTACGTCCACTCCCTGGAGGCACCCTCCGAGTATTGCACTAAACTTTAAGTGACCATCCTTTAGCCCCCACAGCTAGGTGAAGAAGCCCTTATAAAATCACTTTTATCTTCCCCGGTGCGGCGGAGGAGTTGGGTCCTTTTACACCAAAGAGATCTACTTCTTCCCAAAACATCCTCATGATTTAACTTGAATCCGATGGAACTAAGGTGCAAGCTTTCCAGAGCAATCGTGTGAAATCCCCTCTACACTCCCCTGAGGCTCCTTTTAAGGGTCTTCTACCTCTCAAACTCCTCCCTTTTCTCTCTCTCTCTATTTCATGTTCTCTCTTCAGGTTTTTTCCAAAAAATTAAGCTTCAATGGCTGCCAAAGACTCTTACAAAGTCTTATGAGAAAGCTTAAATGAAGGGCTTTAAAACACTCTAAAATTTTAATTCTTCCATCAAAGACTGTACAATATAATCATAGGAAAGTTCAATACGATGTTTTGAATTTAACATATTTGTACTGTACAATCATTAATTAGTACTGTACGAATAGTTCAATTTTCTTGTTAGTGCTATACAATGTCCAGTTAGTACTATATGAATAGTTCAATCAAAATGCATTTCATCCAGGATGACGCATGAGACAATCAAAATCATCTATGTTGATTATACAGTACGATCCAGTTGATATCGTATGATTAAAATATAAAAATTAAGCCAATTTGATTGACTAATCACAAGATTAAATTACGCAATATTTTAAACATCGTATAAAAAAATTAGGTCATAAAATAGCATTTAAAATATCCCTATCCTAATAGGGGAAAGATTTATATATATATTTTTAAAGCTAAATAAAAAAAAACATAAATACAACCAATCACAATATATTCTCCCCCTTTGACATTATAAAAAATAAGAGATAAAATAACACCTAAAATTAAAATACCTGTAGAAGAAAAAAAATGATATAATAAAGAAATGAAAATATGAAATTTCTCTACCTAAATCATGTAATGACATCACCATCTGAGTAAACCTAGTATACATGGCTAAGATCATCTCATAAGATTTCATGCAAAAAAGTTCATAATCATGCATTATAATATTCAACTTAGAATTCTTGACTTCATTAGAACCTTCATATATATCTATTCCAAATTTCTTTTCTAGTAGTACATACAATGATTCTTATACAATCTTCAGAATTTAATGCATAAAAAAAAAAAACAATTCGCTCCCTGGAGGCACCCTCCAAGTAATGCACTAATCCTTAAGTGACTCTCCTTTAGCCTCCACTGCTAGGTGAAGAAGCACAAAATCACTTCCACCTTCCCTGGTACATTAGAGGAGCCGGGTCCTTTGCCGCCAAAAAGATCTTCTTCTTCCAAAAACTTCCCACAAGTTGAACCTTAAATCCGATGGTACTAAAGTGCAAAATTTTTAGAACAACCGTGTGAAATCCCCACCACATTCCCTTGAAACCCCCTTCAAGGATCTTCTCCCTTTCAAACTCCACCCTTTCCTCTTTCCCTATGTTCAGCTCTCAAGTTCTCTTTTCACGTTTTCTCTAGAAAAATGAAGCTACAATGGCTGCCAAAGACTATTACAAAGTCTTATGAGAAAGCTTAAATAGTGGGCTTAAAAAAACCCTAAAAAATCAGTTCAGCTAACAAAGATCATACAGTGTAATCATAGGATCATTCAGTATGATGTGCATAATTTGACCAATTAGTACTGTATGATCATCAATTAGTACTGTATGAATAGTTCAATTTTCCTCTTTGTACTATATGATGTCCAGTTAGTACCATACGAACAGTTCAATCAAAATGCAGTTCATTCAGGATGAAGCATGGGACAACCAAAATCATCTCTATTGATTATATAGTATGATTCAATTCATATAGTATGATCAAAATATTAAAATTAAGATGATTTTGATTTACTAATCAAATGATTAAATTATGCAACATTTTAAACATCATATAATTTGATCAGGTTCGTACAGTATGATTAGAATAACTTTTTCAAATTCAAATTTTTATCTAATTTAATGGATGTGCTTTCTAATTATAACATATCATCCAGTACGATGTGGTTTTCATACTTTATGATTAGTTATATTTCAAAAATATTTTATTTCAAGAAAATTAAATATTTTAATTAATTTTTATAACACCATATCTTACAGTATGATACATATAGTACACTACGATGTACAAAAAAAATTAAAATATTTAAAATCATTTTTTCTCCCCCTGTGTGTGCACGGTCACCAAGCTAATATACATCATTACAGGATTTGACTCAAGGATTTGACTCATTTAACATAACCTATTATGCCCAATCTTGAGCCCTGAATTTTAAAATAATGGTGCATGGTGTACATAAAATATTAGTCAACATATAAATAAATTTGCACTAACAATATTAAGAGAAATAAAAAAAATTAATATTATTTATTATCATTAAAATCATAAACTTAAAAGCCAGAGTTACAACATAATCCATTCAATAGAATTATATAGCTCCCCTTTTCATCATAAAGTATTAATTGGATAAATTAAACTAATTGTACTTTATGATCTCTAAACATAATTAAAATTTAAGATATTTTGAAGTATTGTATAAAAGCTTTCTTATCAGACTCTATAGGAGTCTTTGGCGATTTAAGGATTGTTGTGAGTATTCTTTGTGAGGTCTAAGAGCTTGGAGAGGGAGAAGGAGAAGTTGTGTGAGAGGGGAAGTAGTGTGAGGGGGTTCTTGTGGTTGCTCCAGGAAAGCTTCTTCCTTAATTTCTCTAGGCACATTTATTGTTCACTCAGGTAGCTTTATGGACAAATATTTGAAGGATGAAGATCAAGGTTCTCTTCCTTCATTAAGAAAGTTAAAAGTCTTAAAGGTTTTATGCCTTACTAGGAGGGGGAAAAGGATTTCGATACTCTATCGTACTGGATTGGTGGAAGAGATCTTATAAAGGCTTCTCCACCTTGCTGTAGGGGCTAAAGGAGAGATACTAAAGGTTTAATGCATTACTTGATGAGGAGGACTCTGGGGAGTGGATAAAAGTCAAATTTTTGTTGAACCACTATAAAATATGGTGTGTTTTTCTATTTTTTTTTGTTAACATTTTATTTTTCCTGTAATTTAATTTTTTGCACATTATTATTCCTAGAAATTTGTGATTAGATTATCAATCTTTGTTTGATTTGACTCTTGTTGGAAAATTAAAATTAAGGAAACTACTTTAACACTGATATTTGCTAAAAAAATTAAAAAGAGCAAGATAAATTTTTTGTATTATTAAGTTTTTCCACTTACATTTGTGATTGGTTTAAATAATTTTAAAAAGTTTCATTGGGAAATTTTTTAAATAACTAATTCACCCCCCCCCCCCTCGGCATGTCTAGGGTTGTTCAACAAGGTTAAAGAATTTCACTTGAACTTTCACAACTTTCTAAGATCTTGACTATAAAAGAATAAAACCAAAGAAAATTAAAAATAAAATGAAACCCGAATCTCGAATCTTCCTCATTACCTTGGATCTTAACCCCTTCCTTAAAAATATATAAAACCACAAAGTTAACAAACAATGTTGTAGGTTACCATAACCTACAATTGAAAATATTTGAATGCAATAGAACCAATATGCATATAATCATTCCATCACTACCAGTATAAACATATAAATGTAAGAGCATATAATAATCAATGAAATAACAATAAAATAGTGATGATTAGTAACTAAGTGAATAGTAATCAAGAATTTTTGTCAATCATATACCTCATAATTACAAAATACTTTATATCTCATTTTATTAAATTAGTACACTTGACATTAACATATGTATGTCATGTCTTGTCTACACTATACATATAAATCATGTGATTCATATATATCAAATATCTTTATACCAATTTTATTAATCTTATCAAATACTTTTACCAATCATATCATGTATCTACCATAAATCATATCATGTTAATTATATATATATATATATATATATTATTGCGAAAATCAATAAATCATATTTTGCCAACCTTTCTTACGTACATAGATTTCATAACATATATAACATAATAAACATCTTAATACATATAAAATTTGCATATGAACAAAAAATTAGTAAATTATATAAGAAAATATAGTGTGCTTTTTTCACTTTCATGTATCTATAATAACTTTATTATAATAATTATGCATGTTGTCATATATGAATAAAAAAAATATTTTAATAATTATTTTCCTAAATTTTAAATTATCAAAATTTTGTAAATTAGGATATTTACCCAAAAATACAAAATATTGAGAAAACATTTAACATATATTTTTTTTTTCAAAATACTTATATTGCTATTATCTATCACATACTAAAAAAATTAAGATATGACAGTTTATTTATATTATGATCAAATTCAAATGCATAAAATACAAAATATGTAAAATCATTGAAATAGGTAGGATAATGGTAGTCTACCTTGAGATGAACACCATTTCTAGAGGACTAACAAGTAAAAAATCTCATCCTGCAGATTGATATTTTTCCTAATCAAAATGAGGATAGTTTGGAACTGAAGAATAAATTCTCGCGCAAGAGCTTGGCTGCATTGGCTTCTCTTTCGTAAGATACGGAAGTGATGTCAGTGGACTATAGGAATTGGCTTAAAAAACTTCAACTGAATCCTAGAGTTGAATGTTTTTCGTGGAGGCTATTCAATGATGCAAATCCTACAAATGGATTCTTTATGTACAGAAGGTTGCTGGGTCATTGTTTATGCCCTAGAGGTTGTAATGAACCAGAAAATTCTGAGCATGTTATGGTTCATAGTTTAAAGTTGCATCAAGCTATTGAAGTTCTAAAGGAGAGGGGATATCTGATTCCTATTTTCTCCTCCTACACTGACTGTAAGAACCAATTGGGATGGCTAACTGTAGTCAATAAACTCTTTGCAAATTTTTTTTGCTCCATCGTATATTTCTCATGGAAAAGTAGAAACTTGATTAAACATGGAAAGCAAGAGCTGAGTTTAATCTATATAGCCTATAATGCTATTAGTTTTGCAACAATTTCAAATTCTAATATGTTCATGGATCACTAGGATCCTAACCAGCTAGATAGGCTATTTTCTCATTGGCATCCTCCTCCCCCGGAATGGATTAAGGTTAATCTTGAATTTGCTTTAAAAAGATCCATTAATGGTGGGGTTGGTGGAGTTTTTAGAGACTCAAAAGGAAGATTCTTACTTGCCTATGGAATCAATTGCATCCATTGGGATAGTGGTCTATTGGAGCTGATTGCTTTTTGTTCACTAAGGAGGATCATCCTCGATTGGATGTTGGATGCAAAAGGGATTATTATTGAAGGAGACAACATCAACATTATCAAGCATTTGCAAAAATCTATGGATAAAGGAAGCCGAACTATACGTAATGAAGGAGTTGAAGATCTCTCTTTCTTGGATGGTTTCGGTAACATTGTATTTCATTTTGTTAATAGAAATTGTATTAAGTTAGCCCATTTTTATGCTAACTTTGCATTAAATTGTGATTTTCTTTGGGAAGATCCTAGTCGCAGTAATATCCCTCCTTTATTTAGTTCTTTATTAAAGGATGAATGTGATAGCTTCTCTATCGCCTTGTTGTTTGTAATAGCTTTTCTTTTTCATTAATGCTTTTAGCATTTCTTTCAAAAAAAAAAAAAAAAAAACAAGTAAAAAATCGCTATATGACCTCTAAAACCCAACATTTCTTCTATCCCCCCTCTATTTTTCTTATCTTTTCCCTATTTCTCTTCTCTGTTAATGAAATATGGAAGATCAAATGGCTTTTGATAAGTTATCGAAAATGGAGTATAATTTTTATAATAAAATATCAAAAGGGTACAAACATAGTGAATTAAATTATTTAGTTTTAAATGAAATATTCTTATAAATTATTTTATATCATCAAATCCAAAGACCCAAAAAATTATTATAAAATATCTATAAAATAGACTAGAATTTCTTAAATTCTCTAGTGTAATCAGTTTATAAGTGTCAATTTTTTTATAGTACCCCAAAAATTTGGAGAAAATTATTAAAATTAAAATATAATAATATATTTTATGACAAAGGTGACTTAAAATTTTAATTTATAATAATTAAAAAAAATATTTTACTGGCTTAAAATATGGGCTATTATTTTATTATCCTCTAGCGTCTCCATTTATAATATATGAAAGAAACTTCACAGTGACTTACGTGGATCTCACTCCATCTTTAGTAGAACTAAAGTGCTCTTAAGCAGATTTGGAATGCTCAAAATTATGTAATGAAAATTCTCTTAGATTCAAAGAATGAAATGATCATGCCCAATACAAGGCAAGAAAACTACCATTAAAAATAGTTAAAACATTCAACATTATGACATATTATGGATATTCACTAGAGATGTTATCGACTCGAAGTAAGTCACATAGTTAGAGGGGTCTAGCCTCCCCGATGTGATTCACTTCAAAAAAAATAATGGCTATTAGGACACCTTAAAGTGCCCTAATATGTATCTATCAAGACACATGATGTATTGGGGCATCAAGCAATAGTGTCACTCAAGAAGTCATTGGCATAGGGGTAAGGGCATCTTTATGTGCCCTAAAAACCAAACTTTCATGACATATAATTTTGATGGAAAAATCTCTTTAATGACACCTATAAGGTATCGTAATAGACAAGCTTTTATAACACTTGACATGATGGAAATTATGAATAAATATAACAAATATTAGGTGTCATAATATGTTGACATTCCTAATGCATTTATTTGATTAAACATGTTTAATAATAAGGCATATTTAAATTTCCCTAGGATATACGATTTCCCAACACTTCAATTTATTGAAATAATTTTAATAAAATGACACTACTATGAGCCTCAATATATGCTTATCCAATATAAATTACATTCAATTAACAAATAATTATGCTGAATCATAATATTTCAATTACAAATAATTGATCTCCAATCCAATTTCTAAAAATCTCACATATGAGAGCTTACCTAAGATAATTATTTTCAAATAAAAAATTTATTTCATAAATCTAAAATTAACTAAAATTTTCACATTAAAAAAGGCTACTTCAAGCTTCATATATGTTCATAATCAATTAATTACAATAAATAGCATCGCAAAACATTACATAAAAATCCAAAAAAATAGCCTTTATCATGACGGCAATTTCTTTACACAATAGTAACCTAAGTCTTGGAATCTCTATTTCCACATTTCATTGTCATCCACTTCTTCTTGTAGCCAAAAAGATAAATTGTAATCTAAAATATGAAATCAGAAAATACAATTTGAAATTTATATTTATATTTTCATTCCAACTTAATCTTTAAAAATGTTTGTTTACTTCTTCTAAGCGAATTAATTCTGCAGTAAGACAACATTTCACCATTCTCACTATATTTATGATTGCTAATTGGTTACAGTTGAGAAACTATGAAACAAGAATAGCCTGTACCTACAACTAGGAGCCACGTTAAGTTCTTCAATATCATTGAATCCAAAAGAAGATGTAGCTCCATCTACATAGTTAGCATATAAATATTATAAATGTCAAGAAATACAATGATTGAATTATTGAAATATAGAAGGGAAGTGATTTGCCAATCTGTCTCTTCAGATTTTGTAGAGATATCACAAATAAGAGAAAACCTGGAAATAGAAATTGGAATTTGAAGAGAATTTCTGAACTCAATATCTACTTTTATTGACTCTACAAGCAATTAAACATTAATATATAGCCTACCAAAACAAAACATTAAAAAAACAATATAAAAGTTTAAAGAATAATAAGGGAACATTATTTACCGAATTTATCAGTCTTGCAAAAACCACCAATCTGTTTTCTTCTCCAAAATGAAAAGTCGTGTCTTCATACTATTTGAACTTTGGAACCTATTTGTTAGGGGTTCTTAAGTAACTTTTAGAACTTTTGCTAAAGCCATCACTTGTTAAAAAGGTAATTAATAAATAAGTTTTAACAATTGATTTATGATTTATAAAGTGGCGTCATTTCCTTATATTCTCCCTATTCATGCTAAACTAGTGTTGCAATCTGTGACCCCGAGTCTGAGATTTTGATGATGATAAATAATGTCGTTTGAATTACTATTCATTGAATACTTTTGATTTCTACTGTGAGTACTATTCTGGGTGATCACAAGTTACTCAGGATAACAAGAAGACTCAAGACTGGTTAGAGAAGGAGTTAGAGTTTATAACATTATAATTTTCATTTATTATTTTTTTTTCTTTTCTTGAGTCTGGCCACAAATTATATATAAGACAGAGCAACCATGTACACACATAGAGGGAGAGGGTTTTAAAAATGAAAGAAAATTGTTTTCTTTGTTGATCGTACTGTATGAGTTTATGTCATACTGTACGATATGATATGGCTGAAATGATTATCTGTAAACAAGTCATACTAGACGATTTATATCGTACTGTACGATGTGTTTATAAATAAAAACCCTAGCCACCAATTTAATTTAAGTAAGTTCTTAACTCATAACTTTGAATTGATTGTACTTATGATATTATCGTACTGAACGATAGTTTTTGAATACTTACTTAGATTAACCCCATAATTAGTGCATAAATCAAGGATTAAATTATAATTGGTTATCATACTGTATGACATGATTCGTACTATATGATCAATTGAGGCTATTTTCGATCATCACAGACATCGTAATGTACGATCCCTTAATTTTTGAATAATCGTACTGTACGAAGTGGTTTGTCCATATAATGTATAGAGGCGAGTTTTCATCATCCCAGCAATCATCTTGTATGAATAGAAGGATTTTACCTATCGTACTATACAAGTTTATATCATTTTGTACGATATTATTTAGAAAATTTTGTCTATTCATAAACCATCGTACCAGCATGAAGGCTTCTTATACTAATCATACTGTATGATATTGAATCATAATGTATGATCCTAATGGCTAAATTAAAATTTTTAGGGTTTCTTGGAGTCTGTTTTAAGTCTCTAAACTTCTGTTTGTTGATGTGTGACTAAGAGAGGGGAATGTGATTAGAGAGGGATTCCTTGCAAGAGAGCTCATGAAAAGATTTTAGGATTTGTATGAGAAAGGAGAAGGTGGGCTTTGCGAGGGAGGAGTGTGAGGGAGATCACACGGATGCTCCAAGCTTACTGCACTTTGCTCTTCCTATGGCCCGAGAAGATCTTGTGGTAGGCTCTCTTTTTTTTGAATAAATGCAAATTGCATTAAAAGAAGAAAAACCTAATACAAACTAGTAAGCAAAAGCAAACCCTTTAAAACTACCATAATGGATATGCAATCCACTAAATTCCATTTTAGATACATTGGGGTGATGGGGGTACCAAATATTAAAACAACCAAAAAGGTTGGTTAGTATCCCAGCTTTCTCAAAAGATAGAAAATGAAACATAGTAAAAATCCCATATTTCATCATAATGGTTTTAAAATGGTATAAGAAGCCTATAAGCAAAACAAGTAAATGATAACTAGTTAAAAGAAAAATAATAACTAAACCAGCTATCCAAACATCAACCAGAACCCCATCGATCTTAGGGTCCAACAAGCTCCAATCAAGAGTAGAATTTGCTATTGTAGCATCAATACAAATGACAACATCCACCAATTTCTAAAGTAAAGCCATCACACAAACAAGCACCTCAAGAAGCCAATAATCGGTCTCATCATTGCCAAAGTTAACCGAACTGATATTCATCACCACTCTCATCACATTGACAAGAGAAAAACAAAAAAAACTTCAAATCCTTCAAATATTTAACCAATAAGCCTTTATCTTCAAAGAACAATTGAAAAAGAAGTGACCAAACAACCACCTCGTCATTACAAACATCAACCAACTACCTCCTCAACAAAGTTAGTCCACGAGTAGTCCCTTTAGACGATCCAAACAATGTTGACAAAGCAATAATAACATCTCCAATTTTAATAGGCCAAGAGATGACCTCAAACTAATCTTGATCCTCATAGAACACAGAATTAACATCGTCTTTACCAACAACCTCCTTCCAAATATAATCCCAAAAGCCATCCAGCATAAGAATACTTGCTCCACTAATATCGACTTTAATAGAGCATTTATGAAATCTGTTCCCAATGGAAGATCCACTCGAAACCAAAAAAATGGCCTCATAACCAGTGACAAAAGCATCATTAAATCCTTATTTGTTCAGAAAAATAGTATCCCTTTCTTCAAGAATCTTGAAGAAATAATAAAAAAAATTGTTCAGAAGATCTTCAAACAGATTCGTCCAAACCCACATCTCAATCCTCAATTGAAGATATCCAATCCAAAATTCTTCAAGTAATAGCCAAATACACATTAAGAAACTTTCAGGTTCAATCATCAAACACCAGAAAAAACCAACTCCAAGAACTGACTCAGGGCTATTAAAAAATCCAAACAAAAATGTTTGACAATTACCAAAAAATTCCTCACGACTTTTCATGGAAGAACAACCATTCAACAAGACAACTTCGTCCACAATGTTCCCCATCTGATTCCAAACAAAAATCATCCACCAAAAAGAAATCTCATTCAAACAAAAACTCAACGCACCATCGATCAAACAAAAATCCTTCTCAAACATCGCATCCAGAATTGTGAACTTACCATCTTTAATCAAGAATTTAAAATATGAATAAGAATCACAGATTTTATCCAAATCCAAAGGATGGAGATCCAAAATCCATCTTTTTTCTGCCAAACCCATCTTGAAATCAATCACCTCTCTACACAAAATCTTCAAAGACTCTCCGTCGGCCATACAAGGCCGACGGAGAACGGCTGATCTTCCCGGATCTTCCAAAATCTCCAAGATTGTTTTAAAGGAATTTGGACATCGAGTATTTAATAATAATTTGTGGTAGGCTCTCTAACGGGGAGATTCTTCTACATCCGTGTCCTCTAAGGTACTATGCCTTCTACAGGAGGGAGAAAAATGAGAAGGTATGATACCGTCACCAGGAGGGTGGCAAAGCGTTTTGCACTCCATCATGCCGGGTTAGTGAAAGTGAGGTTTGTAAAGGATTCTCTGCCTTGCTGTGGGGGAAAAAGGAGAATTATTGCTTAGTAGTGAAATTCTCAGAGTGGAGGACTCCGGGGAGTGGACGTAGGTCAAGTGATCGAACCACTATAAAATCTCTGATATGATTTTTCCTTTACTACATTTTATTTATGTTATGTATTTTATTTTCGTTAAAATTGCTTGGTGAAAATCGTTGTGAAGTTCGTTGTTGCAAATTGTGTTTTAAGAATTTGCTTCTGCATTATTTTATTTTCTTGTTTAATATAAAAACACAAAAAAAAAGTTAGAACTCATGTTTAGGATTGTCTTTTTATTGCAACAAATTTCCAATTCACCCCCCTCTTGGGACATCTCATAATTTCAACTAGATTATGTGTTTAAACATTTGAACTGATGCCATCAAACTATAAGATGAATATTAATAAATTTCCTTAATATCACTTACAGTTTCTGAAGGATGTGTCCTTGGACAACTTACAGCTACTTCTGAGAATCGTAGTACTGAGAGAATTCACATTGGCAAGGTCCGGTCCTATCCTATCATGACAAAAATCATTTAAAGTGGTTAGTATGACATAAAATATATTGGCTAGTATTTTCTGGCAAAATTTTCAGCGTGCAACATAATATTAAGTTACTTAGTTATAAACATCAAAGAGAAACAACTATACCAATAAATGATAGACGAGTAGGAATCCACTTGAATAGTCCTTACTTAATAAAGATATTTTTAGAAGAAGCCCCTACAACAACTTTGTTGATTTATAATTTTGCAACCTCCATAGATAAAACATCAGCAACATCTTCAGCTTCAATAACAACACTGTTCACTTCAAATTGCATAAGAATATAACTTATTGCTCAGTGTTTTTTCCTATGTGAAGTTCAAAAGTAAGGAAACTTATAACCTTTCTACCATAAAACAAATGCTTGTAAATGAGAAGCATGGAATTTGCTTGCCACTATACTTCCTTTTTTTATGCATAGGCTATATCACCCCCTAACTTTAGACATGGGAATATATTTTCCCACTAAATTAAAAAAAAAAAAAACAAAGTAAAATAAGTTTATCAGTGTATGTATATATACTGAAATACATATAGAAAAGAGAGAACCTAAGAAGAGAGATGAATTTCAGAAACACTTTTCCAATGCCAAATGAAATTAAAAGAATAGTTTTGTAAAGTAAGAAGTAGAGAATGCACCGTATCCTCGCATTAAAAGAAATAGACTAAAGAAAGATATATATTTATGCTGGATGTCTATATATAAGCTCTAATATGCAAAGTTAATAATAGCAAAATATTTCTAGAATAGAGAAGGTTCTTTAATATTTCAATAAGAAGTTATGAATTGAATATCATAACACAATTAAGCTCTATTTTCCCACTTATTTATTACTTCTTGTTGGAACTCATTGCAAGATCATAACTGCACTACACATAAAAAAATATTAGTTATATTATTTACATCATCCATGTTAATATGGAAAAGCAATGATAAAAATTAGACAATGCTTAATCCAATAGAAAAAAAAAACTTTCTTATATGAAAACCTCCAGGAGCTATAGTATACTTTAACAATCACACAAGAACAAATTTATATCTTTACGAATAACTTAGCCAACCATATATTAGAACTTGAATTATCTCAACATAGAAGCTAAAATCATATGTAGTTATTGCAACCATTGAGTGCAGATGAGTTGCCACATCATTAGATTAATTTGAAAGACCAAAATCAATAGTCAGTGCTACATCTTCAACCAAAGGTTGTGTACTGCTGAGCTTAATATCTTGATGATTAATTATTATAAATATTCAAAATTTAAAAGTGATTACTGTAAAATTGGTCAAGAACTTGGTAAAATGATTACTAATAGCAAAACTTCAAATAAGGGTTGTTCGATTGATGTCTACATAATTCTTTTGTTTTGTTGAACTAACGATGATTGCTAAGAAGATCTATAAGGCTATCCTGCTTGCAAAAAAATGATTGTAAAAATAAATCTATTGGATAAAAAATAATTTTATCACTACAATTTTAAGTAACATTATAAATGTTAAGCTCTACTCCATCATTATTTTTAAAAATTAGCATTAATAGGAAACCTCTTCATATTAAAGTTGAAAAAAAACCCTTCATATTAACTTCAGTTATATATTAAAAGTTGGAATAAACCAAGTTGTACCTGCGGATTTAAGAAAACAAAAAATTAAATAGATAAAAGTTAAATAATTCTTTTTTAGAAATACAATTAACTAGCTCTACTTATATATGTAAATAAACTACAATAATCAATTGTATTAATAATAAATACATTTAAATGCCTGCACTTATGATAAATACATGATCATAACTCATTGAGTGTAGAATTTGAATCCAATGAGGAATAAAATGTTAAAAGGGATAAAACTACATAATGTTGTTAACTTTCATGTTGAAAGGAACCAAAGAACTATAATAGAATTATAGAATGCTAAGGAATATTAAGTACAATCATTTCTAAAAGTGTTTTTAGATAAATAAAGAGTGTTAAATATCATCATCCTATAATACGAACACCTACAAATAAGAATAATGAAAGGTATATTTTTCTAGATAATACATTTCACTTAATGTTATTCTTTACCCACACCATTGAACACCAACACAAGCTAAAAGTGGTGTTAGTTTCCCACAGAAGAACAAATAAGATCACGAATAGTTAGTACATGTTTAGTGATATGGAGAAGATGATATTTTTTAAATTCAACTCAAAATATGAGTTGGTTCTTTGTGGAATTATTATTGTCACATTGTGCACTTTGAAGATATCCATTACAAGGACTGTATCGTCAATAATTTAATGTTTTTGTACTAGTGAAGAAAAATTGCTAAGTAATATATAATAATCAAGTCCAATTATTGAATCAAGATTTGCATAATTAGTATTAAATAAACTACCATTCATAATAGGTATTGTTTAGGGCTAAAAAATACTGCAACTACCTCAATCAAATAGGCCATTTGTAGTTTAACTACATTTTTTTTTCCTAAACTAAATAAAGTTCATGGATGGAAAAAGCATGAGCATGGTATACATGTAAGTTTTCTTACTCACTAAAGGGATTTTGTACAATAAATAACCTTGTGCTATATTTGAAAAGCGAAGCACATTAAGGTATCCTTGTGAGAAAAAAAAAATGAAACCAATAAATATGATATTTTTAAGTATGTACGTAAATATCCTACATTCCACTAAGATGCAATTCAAAAGCCATTCATGGTGAAAAAATTCCACTAAGATGCAATTCAAAATCCATTTATGGTGAAAAAATTAGCAAAATGTGAGTTTAGATATCATATAAGTCTTGCAAGATATTATTTTAAGACTTACGTGACTACCAAATTCTGTGGTTACCCATGTTGGCCTTAGTCTTACACCAAAGCTCTGAATGCAGTCGTCTGTAAAGGTAGTTTTATCAAATTTGCATGGGGAGAAGATGCTATTTTCTTTTCTGCTAGATAAGGGCATGACCATCTTAGTACAAGCCTATTCAATAACCAAATAAATGGAAAAAGTTGTATGGATAATTTTTTATCTATGTTCTACACTTGTAGTAGATTGTGACTATAAATTGATGTTGCAGTTATAAACCTGCCAATCCAACCCACTCATTCCATAAAGATCATCTTCAAGATGAAGGCAATCAATAGATCCTTTGTAGTTATAATAAATGCTTACTCCAGCAAATATATGGTCTATAATATCTATATAATCAGGAAAACCATCAATATTTTTGCAAACCTATGACAGGATGAATAAGGCATGCATAAAGAATAAATAATTAAGAACAAAAATAAATTTAGTAAAATTAATGCAAAAGAGCTTCGTCAAAAGAGGTGAAACCTCATTTAGCACTCAAAAAAAGAATTCACAAAGCAAATCACAAAGATGTTCTCGGATAAAACACAGGGCTTTCATCAAAATCTTGCAAATAAGCAATTTTAATGATGCTTTTAAGATCTTAAGAACTTCTAATTGTTTGTTCCCCAAGTTTAAAAGGATTTACAATCATACTGATGTGTTGTGACTAAGTTTAGTAATTATTCGTGTATCATGTATATCTTCTATGTGTTATGGAGCTTCTAATGAGAAGGTAATATATTATGTAGGTATGAATACAGGTGGGCATATGGTGTACAAATTAAATAACCTGTTGCAAATTCAGGTCTATGAACTATGTTTCGATGATTGGCAAACACTCTTACTTGACTTGGACTGTCTTTACTATTGACTTTTCAAGAATCAAAGATCGGATGGAAAAATGGAGCCAGCTCAAAATGGGGTAGATTAGGGTTGAGTTAGTCTGTAATTTTATTTTTTTCCCCTCTTGAGTCAATTATAATCTTTGATGTGACAAATGCAAAGTAACCCTTCACACACACACACTTGAGAGACTTAGAATTTCTATTTTTTCTCCAATCGGCTAGGTCGATATTTACATCGGCCTGGACGATCGGGCTTAAAAATAGAAAGTCTGATCAGGGGGTTCTTAATTAAGGCAGCCTTCATTAGAAAATTGTCTTGGATAATACGTGTATCGGCCAGGACGATAAACTCAAAATAGAAAGAAATTGCCGCCATAAATAATTAAGGTATTATGTATTTTTGGTAATCGGCCAGGACGATCTAGGATCAGCTTGGATGATATTCATAAATTATGCCTTAATTGATCAGACAATCAAAGCAGTAATTAAGGATGATTGATACGATTACATCTTTCTGGATGATCTCAGGATCGGCCAGGATGATCTTGTCACAAAACCTTAGTTAATCCTGGATGATCTGGATCAGACAGCTTGCATTCAGGGCGATGCTTAGGACGATTTTCCTCTGATTTGAACTGATCGTTCGGAACGATTGTGAGATCGGCCTGGACGATCAATCATATTTTCAATCATCCAGTTTGTATTCAGGGTGATGCCCTGGCCGATCTTATGGGATTTGTACTGATCGGCCAGGACGATGTCCATATTGTCTTGGACG
The DNA here is from genome assembly GCF_001605985.2 of Dendrobium catenatum. Taxonomy (NCBI): domain Eukaryota; kingdom Viridiplantae; phylum Streptophyta; class Magnoliopsida; order Asparagales; family Orchidaceae; genus Dendrobium; species Dendrobium catenatum. The sequence goes on from NW_021319463.1 coordinate 1,037,581, forward strand.
ATATAGTTGACAACTTGCAATTAATAAGCTCCTTTGAAGCTCTTCTATTTAAGAGCTCTTGTTCAACATTTTTGAACATATTTTGATGTTGGCTTGACCTGAGAAGACCTTGAGGAGAGAAAGAGAGAGAGAGAGAGAGAGAGAGAGAGAGAGAGAGAGAGAGAGAGAGAGGATCTTGCGAGGGGGAGCTTGTGAGGGTATTCACAAGGGTTGCTTCAAGGATCACTCTTCTTCTTCTTTGTCTAGAGTTTCTCATCCGTGGAAGGGTTGGTAGAGGTAAGGATTCAGCAACTGATAGTGGTTCTCTGTCTGCTTCAGGAGGAAGCAAAAGGAGATAGGTTCTCTGCCTTGCTGGGGTGGCAAAAAGAGGTTCTTGTAAAGGCTTCTCCGCCTAGCTGTGGGGGCTAAAGGAGAGTCACGATTGTAGTGCAATGCTCTGAGGGAGCCTCTAGGGAGTGGACGTAGGTCGAGTTGACCGAACCACTATAAATCTCCGTGTTCTTATTTCTTGCTTCTGCACTTTAATTTTTGCATTTATTTTCTCGTGGTGTGATTTAGGTTTATGTGATCTTTTGTTCTTTGTGAAAAGAAAATTTTTAAAATACCAATTCACCCCAAATTCACCCCCCTCTTGATTAGCCTTGGGCTAGTTCTATTGAGCTTAACATCCCTAACGAACTTTCAAGTGGTATCAGAGCATCTTTCATAAAATAAGTTTTTAAAAGCTTTTGAATCTGATCCATGGCTAACTTTGGAAATCGAAACACTACTGAAGGTTATTCAATTACACAGCCTCCATTTTTTGACAACTTACCTTTTTATTTCTAGAAAACCTGCATGTCAACATTTTTACAAT
>NW_021319463.1:1045539-1058107 GCF_001605985.2 Dendrobium catenatum
CCCCCCCCTCTTGGTTAACTTGGGCCAGTTCTATAGGGCTTAGCATCCCTAATGAACTTTCATAACCCATTGAAGTTTCTGCACCTAAATATTTTGAGTATCTTATGGATTGGATTGAAGCTCAACTTGATGATTAATATATATTCCCTCAAAAGTTGGTGAATCCCTAATGAACTTTCATAACCCATTGAAGTTTCTGCACCTAAATATTTTGAGTATCTTATGGATTGGATTGAAGCTCAACTTGATGATTAATATATATTCCCTCAAAAGTTGGTGATAAGCTGGATACTCTATACCTAAAAATAACTGTGTGTATTCTAATTTCTTACCTGCACTCGGTTTACTTTTAGGAATGCCTTTTCCTCAAAACTATAAGGATTTTCTGAAAACAAATTTTAAATGTCCGTTCCGAGTTTATGCATATATATACCATTCCCATTTCTAGAAGATAGTGAGTCTCAAGGAAGAGGCACATCTCAACACGTGCTTCAGTCATTTTATTCTATTTACATATGTAAGCTAGTCTTGATTCTTGGTATGATAAGTTTTTCTTGTTCCGCCCTATTAGATATTTTCTTCTGTTACCCTATTTTCTTCCAGCCTCTTATTTATGGGGTTTCAGTTGATGACATGCAATGCAATTAGATAATCAAATGAGCAATTTCTAGCACATAAAACCTTTAGAACTCATGAAGTATAAAAGCATGAACTATATGAATTTGCAGCTTTTGATAAATTTATTGATTTATGATAGGGAAATTCATTTATTGTGGATGAAATCAAATCTTTTCAAATAATGAAATAATAAAACTTTTACCTTCATTAGGTTTTTTTCTCGTCTTATCTTGAATTTTTGGCTGAAACTATGTTTAGACTTTAGAGAAGAAATTAAAATCACACACCCTAATGAGAAAAAAATAGAGAGCAAGGAACTAAGAAAAAAATCTCAAGCTGATTAAATTCACATTTAATAAACTCCAACTATGCTATTTCAAGTTTTTGTTATTGCAGAACCTGGTTAGGTTTTTTCATGGTTCAAAATGCCCAAGATTTAAACCTTTTTTTTTTTTTTTTGTAGGAAACTCTGATGAAATTGGTACAATATGCTATCTTGAACTTCTACTAAAGTTCCATTGAGAATGCTACCGTATAAAGAACATTAAGGAACATGGGCTGATGAATTACACTGATTTAGATTTATGTTAAGTTTACTTTCTTGAAGATAATATATCCTTTTGACACATTAAGTTAAAAAGAAATATGTATTGGCTGGTATCCATAAAAAAATATCAACACATACGTATTTGTACCTCATGAAGAGTACCATCTCCTCCATTAACTATGACAGCACTACTCCTCTTATTGCTTATGTTCTCGGTATTATTTTTCATATTAGGGCTTGTTGATATCTCAGATATGGATAAGAGAATAAAGAAAAAGTCTCATCTATCATGCTTTAAATGGAATTATTTACTTCTTTGGTTATGTCCATAGCTTCAGAAGGAACTAAAGTAAACGATTCATGAATCTAGTGATATTGAGAAATCAAAACAATAAGAATGCATCAAAAGAGATAAAGTTTTATTATAGAAATAATTTGCTAAGAGTAAATTAAATGTTTTAAGTTTGGGTAATTAATGTAACCCAAAAATTATTGTATAGGTCGTTTAGCCCAAATAAATAGAAAAATTCACCAAATTATTGTAGTCACATGCCAATATCTTTAGTAACTTCAAATTTTTTGTTGAAAAGAGCAATTGAACTATAGGTAGGAAAACTCATGAATACTGCATAATCAGCTTGAAATGCATATAAGATAGATGAAATAAATATACTTTAATCCTTTTAAGATAGAAGTTTTATTCTATAGTAACACAAACTCACAATTATATCATCCATTCACTAGAAATCTAAAACTCCCTAGTTGCATCATACTGAACTAGTAGCAGAGTTATAGGGTAACAAGCTATGTGTTTGATAAGATTGATGATGATGATGATGATCTATATTACAATTTACAAGGTCAACGATGATGATGCATTGACCTGTATCCTAATATACTGTAAAGCATAAATAGGAGCATTTCAAATGACATAATATTTGCACAAATAACCAATACGCCATAGTAAGGAGAGGAAGAAAAAGTTGAGCCACAATCTGACCTAAATAAAGATCACAATTTTCTAGCCATTAGATTATAATTGAAAAACCCACAATGAAAATTAACGCCTTTGATCTTTAATCTACCTTAGAAGTCAGTAAGGATCCAAAATTCTCAAGGTTCTATGGTAGCATAGTTTGGCTTCAAGTTATGGAAAATCATGAAAGGCATGCCATATAATTTAATCGAGCAAAAAAAAAGTCTTATCATCTTGCAAGATTTTTGAAAATAATAAACATTAGGTGTAGCCTAAGCAAGAAGCTTTACGAAAGGGGTTAATGTATGTCATGATAAAGTCGTCTAAATTGCATTGCTAAAAGAATACTTAAGTGATTGTTGCATTGCATAGATACTTTTCATGACTCTAAATTGTGGACAATAAAAATAAACACTCAATTTTCTTAGTGTCCTAGTATCCCGAATGAATGGAAGTTACCCAACGTGTATCAGATATGGACTGTGTTTATGCACAAACATAAATATAAAGATCATGGTTTCCTATAATTGAATATACAAAATAAAACACTACCCTTGATACCCAATCCTTGAGTTGAGAATCTCATAATATTAGTATTAGTGGTTAAGCATTACATTGGTTCTTTAATGTAAAAAAATATGAAGCTTTGAATTTCTGGTTTAGTTATCTGGACAATTGAATTAACTATATCAGCTCTAGAAGAACAATCTAAAGAATGATTTACTAAAATAGGCTCCAGTAGAACCACACAAAATTTTGATAACTATTTTTTTCGCATATGCATAACCAAATTAAGTCCTTTGAATACAAAAGAATACATATCACATCATTTAATCAGTAAACACAAACATCATGTATTAAGGCTAATTCACATATGCACATTATCACCAGCCCAATAATGTTTTACACCTAATAGCATGCAAATTAGCATTCTCAATAACAAAAATTAAAAGTACTGTAAAAGCACTCATGTGCTGAGCAAACCACAAGAACCATTTTGAAACTATCTTACTAAAACAATCTTGTTCCCTGAGTAATAAAAAGAAAGGAGAAACAATATTCCATAAAATATCCAACAAGCAAATGAGAAAAACATCAAAGAACATTAGCATAAAGCCCAATCTTGATGTAGTAAAAAGCAAATAACATAAAAAATAACCATTACAAACAAACAACCTTAATTAGTTTTTTGCTAACATCTTCTAATAAAGGTTTTTGTTTCATATCATAATACTATATAAGAAAAAACAAAAGCTGAATGCTAAAATGAAGAAAAAGTAACCGTATAACCAATTTCTATTAACAAATAAAAAAAGTTAATATAGTAAATGTAAGGCTGTTCAAATCCGAGTAGACTCTTCAAAATTTTATAATTCTTGTTATATAGCAATATTCTTCACGAACAACCTGAATTAAATTAATTACACAAACATAAGTATTCTGATTATTTACCAAAAAAATTAATCAACATAACATAATATTTAAAAATAAAAAAATACTTACTAAAGCTTGAGGCCATGCAATATAAGTTCTAATTGCATGTCAAATTGTTGTTAAAGTATTGTACAGTCTAATCAAGTGTTCTTCCCAATTCACAAGAATGTTTATATGAACTAAACACCAATTTTGGCCAAATGGATAGTTACCAACCCTCTGTGTAGGATTTATACCTTGAATATATTAAATTGTCATAGATTTAGTAGAATTAACAACACTATTGACTGCAACTTTACTTCCAACCTACATATATATATATATATATGAATTTTATAAGATCTAACAAAAATTTGTTACAACATTTGAAAGATTAAAATATTACTCTATAAGTTCATAAGTAAATAGTTTGCTTACTTGAATATGAGCACTATTATTGAAAGAGTGTACATCACCATTTTGATAATATTGAGTAGCTCTTAATGGGGTGTTATTAGTAGCTTGTTGTGTACTTTACATATCCAACTTCATTTTAGCAATTACCTCACCCTATTCTTAAACTTGTTTTTCCATTTTTTGAAGGTTTCCTTGTAACCTTCTATTAATTCATAAGTGCTACTTCGATTTGGGATTTCTCCCCATGCAACATAAGGAGTTACACCAAATCCAAACATGCAAACTCTTCCAACCTTTTCATTTCCAAGAACCTTTGAGAAAATATCATCTCTTCCAATATCTTCTATTTGATATGTTTGACTTCTATTTCCTTCACTTTTTCCTAAATATAATGAATATTAACTCTTCCATGTAAATTTTTGTATACTTAATAATTAATTTATGAAATAATTTATTATAAGTACTTGCCAAAGCTTCACAAGCCTCAATACTATTAGCAATTCCTTCTTTTATGTAACACCTTTCAAACATTTCCATTCTCGTGGGGGAGTGACCTATGCTTTTCTCCAAAGAACATTAATAAATAATATAAAAGTTAATTAAAATAAAACAATAATTGATTTTAAAATTTAAGTATAACACACGCACTGATAGAAACATGTATATATAAATAAATTTACATGATCTTCACGCACTTGACTGAAACTCCTTTCTCCAGTTATGTGCATCAAACTCTTTTTTGACCTATTCTTTTTATTTCATTCACTTATACACTAAACACAAATATGAATTATTAAAAAAATATAACGTGAATAACACTTTAAAATTTACAAGTTATGATAATATACCATTGTTTCTTCTTAATTCCAATAGGGTAGAAGATTTTTCCATTGATCTTTGAGTATCCTTTTCGGCACATTACATAGTTGTAATTTTATAGGCATATTTGGATCATAATATCGAGATTTAACATCTGCATTCAATTTCCTCCATTTCTTCCCAATTGATTGAAGAACTCGTACATCACTACCATGAGTAATCTAAAATTTCTCCTGAAAAAAATGAAATATTTATTTTCATATCCAAAGAATTTTGAAATTATATCAATGCAACTAAAATTGAACAAAACAAGTAGACATATTATGAAGATAAATACCTTAACAACTTCTAACATATTTTTTTTCAAAGGCTTTGGCACATTTTATCCCAACTTTTTCTATCAAAAGGTGCATATTTCCCATTCCAAGTAATAGTTCCTAAAAATAAAAAATTATTTTGTCCAAAACATTGACCATATTTGTTAAAATTAACAACAAGTCATTCTCCACAATGTTTGGTTGCAAGATATCCCCAAATATTACACATATAGGTTGGACATCTTTTTTCATATTTGCTCCTTAGTGCTTGGTGCAGGTGATTATTATGGCGAAAGTGAAAACTCGATGGCTAGTGTGAGAAACTCTGGGTTTTTAGTGAGAGAAAAATCTTCTTATTTTTTTCAATTCATTTTTTCCTGCGTGTTTCTGCGATTCTTTTGCTCATGGCGGGAGGGCCTCTCACCGGCGGTGGGGATCCTTGGGCTATTGAGAAGCATCATCCTCTAGTTACTTGTGAGGAAGATTGGTGTTGTGGATTTGAAGGTCGTCTCATTTTTAAAGAACTGAAGGTTCTTGATCTGAAAGTTTATTCTTCGGTGATTGGAAAAGGCAAGATTATTGCAGAGGGAGTTACGTACATTGATCCTATGATTTGTGACTTTCCTTTGTTGGGTAATTTAAATTCTGGTGATGTGGCTTCCTCATTAGATTTGAATCTCCTGCTGAAGAATCTTGGAAGTGGGAGTGAATCGGGTAGAGCAGAGAACCCTATTTTTGACAAGAACACATCATCTGTTTGTGGTATTGGTTGTGAAAATGCTGGTAAAGTAGATAAAGATGATGGGGGATTTATGTCAGTGAACCCTTAGAGTAAAATGTCAAATATTAAAGTAAATTTGGAATTTGATTCTTCTTTTTTCTCTGAGGATAATATGGCGGTTAAATTGTTTGTCCCAAATGTTAAGACGAACTCGGATAAGTTGCAATTTTTTATTATAATGAAGGTGTTCAGGAGTAACATTCTTATTCAGGCCATATCTTATGAATTGTGTATGCAATGGATGCAATTTAAAAAATTCCATCTAACCAGCCTTGGGTTCGGATGGGTACTGTGTTCCTTCTTTTCTCAGGAAGCTATAGATAGTGTCTTTTCTGAAGGTCCGTGGTTTGTTAGGGGACTTATTGTGGGGATGGACATGTGGAATACTGATTTTTCTACAACTTCTCTTAAAGGTTTGTCATCCCCAGTATGAGTGAGAATGCCTTACTTTCCTTTGTACTGTTGGGATGCAATAAATGTTGCTAGAATTGCCTCAATGGTGGGTACTCCATTATTTCTAGATGGAAATATGTTTCAGTGTGGTCGTAGAGAGTTTGCACATGCTTGTGTACGTATTGATTTGGATAAAAAGCTCCCATTGGATGTTTGGGTAGAAGGAATGGGAGATCGGTTCTTTCAAAAGCTTGAGTATGGAATATTTCTTCACTATGCTAAAAATGTGGTAAAGTTGGCCATATGAGTAACGAATGTAAACTGACCACTGGTTCAAAAGGTTGTGATGAGACTGTGAAAGATAGTGTGGTGAATAGAAATGAAGTTCCAGTTTTAGGTATGAAGGTGGAGGAGAATTCATCTTATGGGCCATGGATCCATGTGAACAATGGTAGAAGAAGGCTTGGGATTCCCCCAAGAAAATTTCAGAAGAAAGATGTTCCCAAACATGTAGATCTTGCGGTTGCTAAAGATGATTCTTTTCAGGAATGTAATTGTTGATATTATCTACCTCATGACCTATTTTAGAAATTTTGATGATAACAAACATATGATTGGATGCTCTAATTTGTATGCTAAGTATTTCAGGTGTAATGATGTGCATTGCAATTGCTTATGGGATTTACATTGCAGAACTCAAATGTTGAGATTATGATGGACCAAGATGGATAACTTGAAGGCTTTTACATTATCGTAGGAGTATGTTAGTGGTCCACTAATATTACTTGCATGCTCATAATCTAAATATTTATTAATTATATATTATTTTTGATATAGAAATCTATAAGATTTCTTTATTAAATAAATTTATAACCTTCATTTTATTTCTTAATTATTATAAATATGAAGAGTTATCTAATTAGGAAAATTAAAGGTAATAAGCTTATATGATAAAATGTTTATTATTTAAATTAACTTGTTTCATATCAATTTATTAAAGAATGATTAATTAATTTTATATATATATATATATATATATATATATGTATAATTGCCTTAGTTTCTAATTGAAAATATGTATTCCAACCAAAATGCTAGTGAGTCCAGCTCAAATTTTTTCCCCACTTTCTCGGAACCTCCGACCAGCTGTTTTCCAGCACGTGGATCCAAGCATCCAAAATCTTCCTCATGTAAGAGCTACTCAAACAAGAAAATCTCCAGAAATTCTTTCATTCTTCATTTTCTCTTTACATGCTAAATCTTGAGAGGAGAAGCCTTGATTTTATTCCAAAAGCTCTTTTTATTTGCGAGATCAAAATCATTGTTCGAAAGCATCAACACACAAAACCGAGTAACTTCTCTTGAGTTCTTGAGTTTGCTTTCCATCTCTAAATCATTACTTGCTGTTCTTTTAGCTTTCACCATATATTTCTTTCTTGAAAATATTTATTTTATGGTGAAATATTTTTTAGAAATTTTATATTAAAGTTTTCTACATCATATCTTCTAAATCCATAAAGTTTAGCAAAGCAAATATTTTTCTTCTTTAAGGTGGCATAGATTTACATCTATTATCAAATTCATTTTATTTTATTTGAAGAGTTAAAATTTAAATCAGCAAGAATATATTTTTATTTAAAAAATTATTCTTATTTTAAAAATATAAATCTATCTTAAAGTGAGCAAGTTTAATATTCCATTTGCAAGTAGTGAGGTGATTAAAGTTAATTTGTAAGATCACATCAAATATTTTGGATATTTTATTGCAAGATTATTTGAGCTTGTTTTATTTACATCAAATTGTATTTTTCATTTGGCTTAGAGAAGTTTAATTATAATTAGATTGGGTTGTACTCGACCGTGTAGGAGAGTACTTAGGTTATAAAGAACTTCTTTGTTTTAAACAAGTGAGGTTTGCAAAGCAAAGCTGGGATTAGTGAATTCAAGCCCTAGAGTTGGCTAGCGTGGACGTAGGTTAGATTGGAATCCAGGCTGATCCACGTAAAAATTTTGTGCCTCTTATTTTCATTCATTGCATTTATTTTTCTGTCCTTTTATAAGAATTATTATGTGATTACTTACTCTTTTCAAAATTGTTTTAAAATCATTTTAATTTTCTTCTTTTAATAAAAATTTTAAAAACCAAAATTCACCCCCCCCCCTCTTAGGGTGCCATAGTCATTCAACAATTAGTATCAAAGCCTTGGATCTTTTTATTTTGGCTTAACATCCTAGAATAGATCCACTTATAAACTATAGCACAAGGTATTCCTAAAGGTTCACTTCCTGAAGGACAATCCACTCATCGTCCTCCATTGTTAGATAATATTCCTTTTGATTATTGGAAAAATAGAATTAGTACATTTTTAAGAGGGCAAGACTCTCATATATGGCACATGCTTACGCACCAATTTCATACACCCACTAAAGAAATTAATGGAATTAAAATTGAAAAACCTTTTGATGAATGGACTGCATTAGAGAGGAAATTAGATGAGTTAAATGCTAGGACATGTAATACTTTGCATTGTGCACTTCTTCCATATGATTACATGAAAATTTCTATGTTAAATTCAGCAAAAGAAATTTGGGATAAATTAGTTATAACTTATGAAAGCACTAGTGAGGTTAGAGATGCTCACATAAATAGACTTGTTCATGAATATGAATTATTTTGTATGTCTCCCTCTGAATCTATTTATGATATGTATACAAGATTTATGAAAATAATTAACACATTTCATTCTCTTGAAAGAATATATAAGAATCAAGACTTAGTCTATAAGTTTCTTAGATGCCTTCCCAAAGAATGGGATGCTAAAGTAACTGCAATTATTGAGGCAAAAGATTTATCTACTTATCCACTGATCAGCTTTTGGGTTCTTTGATAGCACATGAGCTGGTTATAGCTCAAAGGGATAAATTGGATGGATCTTCAAAGAAAGATAAAGAGAAAGTTAAAACTATTGCCTTGCAAGTTGATGATAACGATGAACCTAGTTCATCAAGCTCTAATGAAGATAGCAATGAGGTGGACATCCTTTCAAGAATACTTGGAAGCTTATTAAGGAAGAAAAATCAAAGGTATAAGAAATCCAAAAATTATAAATTTCATACTAAGAAATTTCCTACAGTTGAAGGGATTATTTGTTACCATTGCAAGAAACCTGGACATATAAGAGGAGATTATCCAGATCTTATAGATTCAAAGAAGAAATAAATGATTGTAGAGAGAAAGAGTGACAAGAAAGAAAAGAAATATTTCAAAAAGAAGAAGAAGAAGGCTCTATGGGCTAACCTAGATTCAGATGAAGAGGTGAACATTTGCCTTATGGCACGAGGAGAATCAGATTGTGATTCTCAAGAGGTATGTAATGATATTTCTTATGAAGAATTAGATGATGCTTTTAATGAATAAATCATTGAATATAAAAAATTAAAAAGGAAATATAATGCTTTAGAAAAAGAGCTTAAAATTTTAGATATGCATTTTCATGATTTAAAAAATGAATGTGATGATTTGAAAAATAAAAATAGTTCTGTATTAGATTGTTCTTTACTTGTTTGTAAACTTGAAAGAGAAGATATTCTATTAAAAGAAAGACTAGATTTATGCATGAAATCTCATGTTTATTATAAATCTCCATCAAGTACAACATCAAAAAAAAATTCTTCTTATATGTCACATAGAAATCATGCAAAATCATATGCAAACACTAATATTCGGTGCAATTATTGTGGTAGAAAAGGACATATCTCATTTGATTTCTATGCTCGTAGATCACAAAATGCTAAACAATCATCTTTTGTATGGGTTTCAAAAAATACAAGCACTTCAACTACCATACATAATAGATATCATACTACTCATTTGGAATGTGGACCCACAAAATATTTGGGTTCCAAAAATTGACATTTGATTTTTCTTTTGTAGGAATGCCTTCAAAGTAAAATCAATGAAGGCCTGTGGTACTTGGACAGTGGATGTTCAAGACATATGACGGGAGATAAAGAAAAATTCTCTATATTAGAATCAAGTGATGGAGGTTACGTCACATATGAAGATAATGCAAAAGGAAAGATTATTGGCATTGGATCCATATGTAAAAACTATCGTACTTTAGAAAAAGTCTTATTTGTTTATAGTTTAAAACATAACTTAATATCAATTAGTCAATTATGTGATAAAGGTTTAAATGTTTCCTTTTATGCTTCACATTGCATTATTAGAAATAATGAATCTATTTTGCTTATAGGAAATAGACATAAAATTATTTATTTAATTAATTTAGAGAATATAAATGATGTTAATTTGAATTTACTTTGCATGAAATATACAAATGATGATGCTTGGTTATGGAATAGAAGGCTATGTCATGCCAATATCTACACTTTAAATAAAATTTCTAAACTTGATTTAGTAGTTGGTTTACCAAAAATTAATTTTCATTTTGTATCTATATGTGATGCTGTTGACCTCATTTTTGTATGAGGTCACTAAGACCCTTCCAGAATCCAGATCTAATCCTAGACCCTAGGATCCACTCTAGACCTTAAGACCCCTTTCTAGACCTAGACCCTAGGATCTATTCTAGATTTTGAGATCCTTTCCTAGAGTCTGACCTTAGGGTCTATTCTAGACCTTAGGATCCTTCTAGATCTAAGACCTTTAGGCCTATTCTAGAGCCTAGGATTCTTCCATATCCAAGTCCTAGAACTCTTCTAGATCCTAGGATCAATTCATATTCAAATCAATCCATACCCTTGACTAACTCAAACCTCAGATCAATCTAAACTCCATTCAATTTAAATTCAAATCAATTCAAACTTCAGACCCCTTCAAACCGTGACCCAGTTCAATTGAGAATTCAAACTTCAACTTTGACTTTGATCCTACCCTTGACCTAGCTTTGACCCTATCCATTCATTAACAATCACCACATGATTATTAATGATTTGGATACTTCAATATTAATTACTCAAGCTTAAAATCCATTCCAAATCCAGAAATCCAGACTCAAATCCAAAGCCTTAAGGCCTTGTCCTAAAGACCTTTTTCAAAGAATTTTCAAACATTCCAAAACCCAGTCCAATGGCCTCTGATTCAGGGTCTATCACTTACAAAGTGATAAGACATGTCTCTAGAGGCTACCCTCCAATTTTGAGCCCATTCTGAGGTCTCTAACCCCAGAATCTGAATTAAAATCCAAAGGCTGTAAAACCTTCAAATATTTACAGCCTATGCCACTGAACCCAACCCCTTTGAGATTTTGATCTTGGAGCCCTTATCAAAGCCTCCAACCACTTCCCGATTCTTAATTTTAACCCACTGAGCAGTAAACTGCATTTCTCAAATCCATTTTTGACCCTAGTTGACCAATAGGTCAGAATTGACCAAAATACCCTTATGGGATTTCAAATGGCCATTTCAAATCAAATCAATTCCAAACTCTTCGAAACCACTTCCAATGAATTCCAAATGTCAAATTCAATTTGTTGAACTCAAACCCAGACCTTGGGTCAACCTGGTTGACCAAGTCAACCAGGTTTGACCCATTAACCCATACACCCCTTCCCTTTCAAAATTTTGAATCAATCCTATTCCAAGTCCTTTAGATGCATGGGATGACCCCTTGGGCACCCAAGAGACCCCTCTTGGTGACCCAAGCCTTGGGCTCACTTGGGTTAGTCACATGGCTTGACCCAAGTAACCAAGAAGAGGTCTCCCTTGAGCCATCTTTTGATCTTATCCAAATTGAATCCAAATCAAAGTGCCATTGAGTTCCCATGGACCCAATACACCTTCCTTGATCAGCCCAACCCTTGGGCTCATTTGGGTCAAGAGTTAGGCTAGCCCAAAGTGCCCAAAAGCACTTGGGATTGAGCCAAATCTCAACCTAAGCCCAATTGAACTTGACCAACACCTCCCATAGGTGGCCCTAGGTTCAATACACCTCCTCCAGCCAGCCCATGCCTTGGGCTAGCTTGGGTCAGGAGTTAGGCTAACCCAAAGTAGCCAAAAACACTTGGACCCGAGCCATCTCCCTGCCCAGATCAAATTGGACCCAATTGCCACTTGCATTGGGTGCACCAGACCTAGACCCACTCCCCACCTCAAGCCCAGGGTCTGGCCTGACCTGGGTTGAGCCCGAATCGACCCAAACCAAGCAGGTTTGGATCAACCCGAGCCATCTTTTAATCCAGATCAAATTCGACCCAATTGCCACCTGCATTGGGTGCACCAGACCCAGACCTGCCTCCCATACCAAACCCAGGGTCTGACCTGA
>NW_021319463.1:1063307-1096812 GCF_001605985.2 Dendrobium catenatum
CCACTCCCTTTTGATTTTCCAAAAGATTCTATTCGATTTTTTGATATCACTCCTAGAAAATCTGATAAAATTCTGCCACCATTTTAATCGGGAGTTTTCGTAGGAGATTTTTGTCTCCCTACGATGTAATTAACTACGAGGGCTTGCGCTCGTAGGAGATTTGGAACCACACACGCACCTGATTTTAAAAATTGATTTTTCAAAACTCAATTGGATTTCTTTGGAAAACTTAAAATACTAGTGATCATTGTTATCATATTTAAAGAATTATCATCGAATGATATTTTCTCCCTTCGGGGAGATACATCTTTCTTTGATAAGGCTTTGGATGTGAACCTAACGATCACACTTCTTGAATATTGTAGCTGGATATTCAGTTGAACCTCATTTTGACCCTTCGGGGCCATATGAAGTTCTCTTTAGCATCCGGTCATAATATTCAAGATGAATTTCATAATTCTAAATTTGAATACCATTATGAAATTTTATTCTCACTTCTCTAGGTGATATACTTTTTCTAATGAGATAATTCGATTTTAGAATTCAATTCTAAGTCCCAAAGAAAACCAATATTTTTAAAATATGTTTTTCAAAATTCCATCAGCAGATGCATGCATTCATGGTAAACATATGAAAAGTTCATTCAAGAGTAAAAATATAGTTTCTACAGGTAGACCTTTAGAATTATTACACATGGATTTATTTGGGCCTATTAACACAACTAGTTTAGGTGGTAAAAATTATGGATTTGTTATTGTAGATGATTATTCAAGATACACTTGGGTATTATTCTTAGCTAATAAAAATAATTCATTTGATGATTTAAGAAAATTTGCTAAGTATATTCAAAGAGAACAAGGTTATTTGATTCATAAAATTTAAACGGATCACGGTGGAGAATTTGAAAATAAATCATTTAAAAATTTTTGTAATGAAAATGGAATTAGACATAATTTCTTAGCTCCTAGGACTCCTCAGTAAAATGGTGTAGTTGAAAGAAAGAATCGTACTTTGGTAGAATTAGCAAGATCAATGTTAGATGAATAAAAACTTCCAAAGTGTTTTTTGGCAGAAGCAATAAACACCGCATGTTATGTTACAAATAGAGTTTATTTAAGACTAATTCTTAAAAAGACCCCATATGAAATATTTTTGGGAAAGAAACCTAAGATTAGTCGTTTACATGTTTTTGGATTTAAGTATTTTATTTTAAATAATGATAAGGATCCTTTAGGTAAATTTGATAATAAGTCTGATGATGGTATATTCTTAGGATATTTAATTTTTGGAAAATCTTTTAGAGTTTTTAATAAGAGAAAATTAATTGTTGAAGAATCTGTTCATTTGATTTTTTATGAAAATCCTTTAGATTTAATAAGAAATGATTTGAATGATGATGATATTGAAAATATAAAGAAAATAAATTTGGAAGAAAAGGTGGATGATTCATTGCCTAAAGAATGGAGATATAATAGAAATCATCCAAAAGAGTTAATAATTCGTGATCCATCCGAAGGTGTTAAGACTAGGAGAAACCTTAGGGATGAGGTAGAACATTCTACATTCCTATGAGAAATTGAACCTAAAAATATAGATGAAGCTTTACAAGATAATTTTTGGATAATTGCTATGGAAGCGGAACTTAACCAATTTATAAGAAATGATGTTTGGGAGTTAGTCACAAGACCTCATGATCAAAATATAATTGGAACTAAATGGGTTTATAAAAATAAGCTAGATGACTCAGGAAGTATTATTAGAAATAAAGCTAGATTAGTTGCACAGGGGTACACATAAATAGAAGGAATAGACTTTGAAGAATCTTTTGCACCCGTAGCAAGACTGGAAGCCATTGGATTACTCCTTGCCTTTGCTTGTTTTAAGGACTGTAAACTTTTTCAAGTGGATGTCAAAAGTGCATTTTTAAATGGGTATATTGATCAAGATGTTTTTGTAGAACAACCACCAGGTTTTGAAAGCATTAATTTTCCTAATCATGTATATAAATTAAAGAAAGATTTATATGGTTTAAGACACGCTCCACGTGCTTAGTATGATAGGTTAAGTAACTTTTTAATTGAACATAATTTTAGAAAAGGTAAGGTAGATACAACTCTTTTTTATCAAAAATATTGGAGATGATTTGATTATTATATAGATTTATGTTGATGATATCTTATTTGGAAGTACAAATGAAAGTTTATGTCATGAGTTTTCCTCATTAATGTCAAAAGAATTTGAAATGAGTATGATGGGAGAACTCACCTTTTTCTTAGGACTTCAAGTAAAACAACTAGAGTCTGGCACACTCATATGTCAAACCAAATACATAAATGAATTATTAGAAAAGTTTGATATGAAGAGATTTAAATTGAGTAAAACTCCTATAAGCCCATCAACTAGAATTGATTTAGATGAATCAGGAAAACCAATAGATCAAAAACTTTATAGGAGTATGATAGGTTCACTTTTGTATCTTACTGTTAGTCAGCCTGATATTATATTTGCTGTATGTTTATGTGCAAGATTTCAAGCTAATCCTATGGAATCACACTGAATAGCAGTTAAGCGAATATTTTGTTGCTTGATTGGAGCTCATAAGTTAGCCTTATGGTATCCCAATAATTTATTAACATGTAGTTTAAATGTATATTCTGATGCAAACTATGCTGGTTGTAAGCTTGATAGAAAAAGTACATCTGGAACCTATCAATTTTTAAGATCATCGCTTATTTCTTGGTCTTCTAGAAAATAAAATTCAGTCGCTTTATGCACTGTTGAAGCAGAGTATATAGCTGCAGGTAGTTGTGTTGCTCAAGTTTTATGGCTAAAGCAACAAATAGAAGATTTTGGAATTAAGCTTAAAAATATCCCCATTAAATGTGATAATACAAGTGCTATAAGTTTAACAAAAAATCCTATACAACATTCACGAACTAAACACATAGAGATTAGACACCATTTTATTAGAGATCATGTTAATAAAGGTGATGTGAATATAGATTTTTTAAACACAGATTCTCAAATAGCTAATATCTTTACAAAACTGTTAGCTGAAGAGAGATTTTGCATGTTAAGACGTATGCTTGGGATGTTAGATCCTAACATTTAAATTTATTTTATATGTTTAATTATTCTTTTTGTTGTTGTCAAAGGAGGAGAAGAACTATATATGTTGGTCATAATTCATTTTACATGCATATATTTAGGGGGAGAATTATTTGCATATTTTTTTAATTATTATATATATTTTTCTTATGCTTAAAAGTTATGATAAAAGGTGAATTTTCACCTTTGTTATAACTATACCAACATAAGTTTGTCGTCATCAAAAAGGGGGAGATTGTTGATATTATCTACCTCATAACCTATTTTAGAGTTTTTGATGATAACAAACATATGCTTGGATGCTCTAATTTGTGTGCTAAGTATTTCAGGTGTAATGATGTGCATTGTAATTATAGTTTGGAATTTGTAGATATAAATTAATAGGTTAAATGACTAATATGGATTTATTTTGAATTTATAATGAATTTCCAAACTTTATCTGATTTAAATAGAATCTGCTGCTAGCCGTTTTAGCCTTATTTTGGATGCATATGAAGACTTTTTGACCTTCCCATGTGGCTAGCTATTTTATTGCCATTTGAATCTAATATATATTTAATATAAATAAATTCCTAATGGAATATAATAATATTAGTTGATATAAAATATATTAGAATAATATTTTTATTCAAATGTGGCTTTTTTTACTCTTTCTCTTTAAATAGCTCTCATCTTCCTCATGTAAGAGCTGCTCAAACAAGAAAATCTCTAGAAATTCTTCCATTCTTCCTTTCCTCTTTACATGCTAAATCTTGAGATGAGAAGCCTTTATTTTATTCCAAAAGCTCTTTTTATTTGCGAGATTGAAATCATTGTTGGAAAGCATCAACACACAAAACCTAGTAAGATCTCTTAAGTTCTTGAGTTTACTTTCCATCTCTAAATCTTTACTTGCTATTCTTTTAGCTTTCACCATATATTTCTTTCTTAAAAATATTTATTTTATGGTGAAATAATTATTAGTAATTTTATATTAAAGTTTTCTCTATCATATCTTTTAAATCCATAAAATTTAGCAAAGCAAATATTTTACTTCTTTAAGGTGGCATTATTTACATCTATTGTAAAATTCATTTTACTTTATTTGAAGAGCTAAAATTTAAATAAGCAAGAATATATTTTTATTTTAAAAATTATTCTTATGTTAAAATATATAAAAATCTATCTTAAAGTGAGCAAGTTTAATATTCCATTTGCAAGTAGTGTGGAGACTAAAGTTAATTTTTAAGATCACCTCAAATATTGTGAATATTTTATTGTAAAATTATTTGAGCTTATTTTATTTACATAAAATTATATTTTTCATTTTCATTATCTAAGCCATTTGGCTTAGAGAAGTTGTAATTGTAATTAGATTGGGATGTACTCGCCTGTGTAGGAGAGTACTTAAGTTGTAAAGAACCTCTTTGGTTTCAAGAAGTGAGGTTTGCAAAGCAAACATGGGATTAGTGAATTCTTGCCTGAGAGTTGGCTAGCGTGGACTTAGGTCAAATTGGAATCAGGGCCGAACCACATAAAAAAATTGTGCCTCTTATTTTCAATACTTGCATTTATTTTTCTGTCTTTTTTATAAGAATTATTGTGTGATTACTTACTCTTTTCAAAATTTCTTTAAAATCATTTTAATTTTATTTTTTTTTAATCAAAATTTTAAAAACCCCAATTCACCCCCCTCTTGGGGTGCCATAGTCATCCAACAGTAATATGGATGTTTTGAAGGAGAAAGATGGCATGGAGTTGCAATCAGTTGACATGGTTGGAGAAAATACTGGTATTCAGGTCGATCGGGAATGTAGAGTGCTGGATAATATTAAGGTGATCAATAAGGAATGCTGTTTTGGTGGTCAGGTGATTCAATCCAATAAGGACGTGGATATTTCTAATTCTAATAAGTTTCAGCTGTTAGATAATATTGAGGCGGATATGGACTTGAATCAACTGGTGGATTCAAGTATTGCTTTAGTTAATGAATGTGAAGAAGGGGAGGTTTGTGGCAAAGAAGAAACTAAATTCATATCTAGTGAGAAGGAGGTGGAAAATCTTTCTGTGGTTTCAAAATTTAAGCTCCAAAAGTTTAAATCCTTGGATAATAGTATTGTGATACATAAGAACAGGAAGACTGATCTGGTAAAGAAGAAGGGTGGTGGGTCTTTTCTCACCACCATTTCTAAATGATGTCTATCATATTTTGGAACTATCGAGGAGCTAGGAAGAAATTTTCCTCTTGATGTTTGAAGGAAATTGTGAATGAGCATGACTCTTTCTTTGTTGGGTTGATTGAGACTAAAATCTCATCTATGGTTGTTATAGAATTAAAAAATTTTATAGGTAATAAATGGGAGTTCTTTCTTCTTCTATCAGATGGGTTCTTTGGTGGTATGATGATTTGTTGGAGGGCTGATGTTGTTTCCTTTTCAATCTTGGTTTCTTCTTCCTAGGTGTGATTGATGAGTTAAATGTTAAGAATAACGGATCATGGTTGGTTACTACAGTATATGGTAGCAGTGATATGAATAACAGGAAGATGTTATGGGATAGTATGGGGGTTTTATCAGATAAATTGTTACCTTCTATTGTTGGAGGGGATTTAAACAGTATTCTCTCTCAAGAAGATAAGAGGGGTGTTAAGAGGTTTGTATTCCCTAAAGGTGCTCAAGATATGCTTGAATTTATGAAAACTAATGATTTCCATGAAGTTGACATAGTGGGGCCAAAATTTACTTGGTGTAACAATAAGACTGGGTTAGCTAGAATCTTTGAAAGATTGGACCGGTGTCTTATTAATTCTGTTGCATTAAAAATTCTATATTTACCTATGGTTAGGCATTTAGTGAGAGTTGCTTCATACCACTTCCCTATCGCATTGAAGATCTTTTTGGTTGGTGTTCAAAAAATAAAAAATTTGAGATATGAAGACATGTGGTCTTCTTACCCATCTTCTTATATGGTTGTAGCACATTCTTGGATTAAATTTGTTCAAGAAAATGAGGTGGATGTCTTGAATATAAAGTTTTTTAGAGCTCTAAAGGCATTATATTTCTAGAGAAAGGCAAAGCATAAGAGCTTATATGAGGTGAAGAACAAACTTAAGGTGGAAATTCTTAAGTTTCAGGAGGTAGAGGCTAGTATTAATGGTATTTCTAATTCCAATTTGTTTTTACTGAGATCCAAAGTAGGAGAACTTATTTTGACTTTGGGTCGTTTATGCACTTGGTGGAAATAAAGGTCAAAGGTGAAATGGATGGAATCTGGGGACGCCAACTCTAAGTTTTTCCATTCCTTTGCTATGGTGAGAAGGTGTAGTAACTGGAGTAAGTAAATTAGATATTGAAATGGTTTGATGATTGAAGTAAGGATCGAATAGAGTAAGTTTTCTTTCAGTTTTTTTCAAACTAAATGGAGGGAAAGGCAATGCAGTTTGACGGGTTGGCCTGACGTTGCTTTTCATATTTCTGTTTCAGACAAAATTCTACTTAGCATGGAATTTAACATAGAGGAATTGGAAGTAGTGCTTAAGTAATTGGAGGGAAAAAAGTCTCTAGGTATCGATGGGATCACATATTCTTTTGTTAAAAATTACTGGTAGTTTATTGGCAATGATATGTGGAGTGCCATTAAAACTTTTTTCTCAAATGGGAGGATGTGTTCTTCTTGGAATGAAACGAGTGTAGTTTTGATTCCCAAGACTAATAATCTCAGCTCTCCATCTAATTACCGACCTATCATCTTGTGTAATTCAATTTATAAAATTGTAACGAAGATGTTGCTGAATAGGATGATTGGGTTACTACCTAAAATTGTTTCTGATGTTCAGTATGCATTTATTAAAGGGAGAACTATGTCAGATCAGATTCTTCTTGCTCAAGAACTTTTTCACAAGATGAGATTTTCTAGTGCTAATAAGGGTTTAATGTCTTTGAAGATTGATAAGGACCAGGCATACGAGAGTATGAGTTGTGATACCTTGAAGTTCGTGCTAGAGAGGACTGGTTTTCCTTATTATTTCTCTTGTGTTATTATGGAGTGTGTAGAGAAGCCTAAGTTCTCAAATGTGGTTAATGGAGTTAACTCTGATTGGATTGTAGCTAAAAGTGGATTCAAGAAAGGGTGTCCACTCTCACCTTACCTTTTTATCTTATGTTCTCAGCTTTTATTTGATTTTTTTTTTCATAAAGGTAAAGGTGGGTATTAAAGTGGCTTTGTCTGCTCCTTTGATCTCCCACTTGATGTATGCAGATGATGTGATGATATCAGATGCAAAATGGCAAAGTTTGAAAATTATCAAAGGGATTCTTAAGGACTACTGTATGTAGACGGAACAGAAGATTACCATGCTGAAGTCATCGATCCTGTTCGGCATCTCAGTAAAGAAGCAATGGTATTATAAGTTGGCTAAGAAATTGGGCATTAAAAAAGTTAATGAAATGGAATATCTAGGGGTGAAAATGGTGCTGAGGAGGAAGGTGTTTTCTGATTTCCATGTGTTACTGGAAAAAGCCATTAAAAAGCTGAATATATGGGGTACTAGACTGATTTCTCAAGCTGGGAAACTAGCTTTACTTAATTCTTCATTTCTATCTTTACCTCTTTTTCTTTCAGCTCACTCTTTAGTTCCTATGGAAATCTTGAAAGACTTTGACAAGATGTGCAGGAATTATTTATGTCATGATAATAATGGTAAAATGGGGCTACATTATGTTTCTTGGGAAACTATGTGTATGCCCAAATCGAAAGGTGGCTAGGGGTTGCAGTCAGTCGTTGATAAGGTGGGGTTTTTGAGAGATAAGTTTGCTTGGGGCTTCATTTCCAAGCCAAATTCTCTCCTTAGTAGATCTCTGATTGCTAAGTATGGGAAGAATCCTTCGAATGCAAATGTTATTAAATGTTAATCATCTACATGGAAAATTATCGTACATGGTGCTTAGAACTTCAACCTGTGATTAAGTGGAATATTGGCAATAGATCGAGGATCAGGATGATTTATGATGTATAGATCTTGGATAGGAGATTTGAGAGGTGGCCGACCATTGTGAATAACTCTCTTTCAGATGATTTTTATCTTTTGGATTTCATTTTTGATGGGAAGTGGGATGTGGATAAATTTAAATTTAGTTTTGGTATTCAGTAGGTTGATCTCGTTCTTGATATTCTTATTAATAGAAGTTCTCAGGAAGATCAACTGGAATTGTTGTGTAAGCATTTGGGTAAGATTATTTCTGCACTTGCTATCGAAAAAATGTTTGAGGGAGCTATAGAAGATGATTATTTTATTTGCCTTAAGAGGTTGAAGCTTAGACCCCAGGTTACATTTTTTTGGTGGAGGTTGAAGATCAATGCTATTCCAACTAAGGTGTTTTTATGTCATTGAAATCTTTTTAATTCTGAGTGGTGTCCGAGATGATGTCAGAATATAAAAGATGTGCATCATCTAGTTGTTGGGTGTGGGCATCTTCGAAAGGTGTTGTTTACCATTTCTAAATGGGGTGTTCATTTTCCTGAGTTCAACTGCTTTGAGGACTTCTTATAATTTCTTCCGCATTGTTCTGTGCATCATCTTTTTATGGGTAACCTTTACTGTTCTGCAGGTTTTTTTGTGCTGGCAAAGTAGAAACAGGATTGTCCACGATGGTGTGGAGGATTCTGCTCCACATTTGGCAGTTGATGCTGTCAGTTTTGTTTCTTCCATGTTTAATTTTGATCATATTTGGGAGAGTTTGGATGTCAATCAGCTTGTAAGGCAGTCTCATAATTCTTGGCAAACCCCTCCTCTTGGATGGATCAAAGTTAACTTAGATGCTTCTTTAACATATTCCAACTTGGCTGCCTATGGTGGAGTGTTCAGATATTGTAAAGGAAGGTTTTTAAGTGCTTTCGGGTTAAATCTAAGTCATTGGGACTATGCTCAAGTTGATGTTCTTTCGGTGTCCTCTCTTAGCAAGTTTATTCATGATTGGATGTATGGTTGTACTGGAATCATCATTGAGGGTGATAACTTGAATGTTATCAAATTCTTTCAGAATTCTATGAATAAGGGGGGATTTGCGGTGGAGATTTGATCAGAAGGACTTCCTGTTCATTAGAGACTTCAACTAAGTGATTTTTCAACATGTTAAGAGAGATTGTAATAAAGTTGCTGACATGTGTGCTAGATTGGCTCTTTTTAGTGATTTTTTTTGGTTGATCTCACTTGTTATGAGATTCCTCCTTCCTTTTTAGCTTTGGTGAAGAGTGATTTTAGTTGCTTGTAATTTTCTGGCCGTTTCTTTTCAATAAATTTGCCTTGGCAGTTTTCTCAAAAAAAAGTAAGGAAAATATAAATGTTAAATAAGCATATAAAGTTTTGATAGAATAATAAATAAGAGGCATACATGTAACATAATTTTCAATGGTATTTGTTGTAACATCTATTTCAACTTTAGTTTGTTCTTTGCATCCTGTATTTCTAACCTGTGTTCTGGTGTGTGGTGCCATTTCTTAAAAATTATTATAAAACATATACATGAGTAGAGTTTAATAAAATATAAATAATGCAATTTATCACCAATGTAGCTCACATAATCTATTTAGAAAAATAAAGTATACAATATATTAAAAAAAAAGTAAGGTCACAACTTAAGAACTAAATGCAACCTTTAGATAAAAATACATAAGAAACATGTAAAAACTCAAAATATTACATAGTAATTAGATTGATATAAGGATCTAATGATATAAGAATTAAAAAAATGGTTTAACATTACAAAATAAATAGTACACAAATCAATTACTCTAGTAGAATGTGAAAGTTCGTTAGGGATGTTAGGATCCTTATGAATTGGCCCAAGGCTAACCAAAAGAGGTGAATAAATATTTTAAAATAATTCTTTCGATCAAAAACACAAACCAAGATTCACCACAAAGAAAACACAATGCGAAAATAATAAAGGAAAGAACACACCAGATTTATAGTGGTTCGGTCAAACCTTGACCTATGTCCACTCCTCGGAGGCACTCTCTGAGTATTGCACTAAACTAAGTGTCTCTCCTTTAGCCCCCACAGCTTGGCGGAGAAGCCCTTATAAAATCACTTCCATCTTCCCCGGTGCGACAAAGTCGCCGGGTCCTTTGACACCAAAGAGATCTTCTTCTTTGGTGAACTTACCTCAAGATAAGCCTTGAATATGACGGTATTAATGTGCAAGCCTGCCAGAGAAACCGTGTGGAATCCCCCCCCACACTCCCTTGAGTCCCCCCTTAAAGGTTCTTCTCCCTCTCAGACTTCACCCATTCCTAACTCCCTTTCAAGCTCTCTCTTCAAGTCCCCACTAAAAGAACGAAGCTATAATGGCTGCCAAAGATACTCACAAAGTACATTGTCAAAGCTTAAATAGAAGATCTCAAAACGAGCTCATTAATACAACTTACCGACTTTATCGTCCAGACCAATATAAATATCGGCCTGGCCGATCAGCGTAAATTATGCTCAATCAACCAGGTCGGCTAGGGATGATCAGTAGATTTTTTGGTCATATCATCTAGGCTGATAGGATATCATCTTGGACGATTAGTTTAAATATGAGGAAAATCATCCTGAACATCTCCCTGAAATGAAGCTAACCGATATCAAATCATCCTGAATGATCCTACTATCGGCCCGGCTGATGTGAACGTGTAAATCAACATTAATTGTTTTCCTTAATTGCCATATTTATTTAAGAAAAATTGTGCTAGATCATCCAGGTAGATCCTGATAGGCCAGGCCGATCCATCTAGATGATGTCCAAAAATAAGTAATTCCTAAATAGATCTTGCGGTAGATTCTTTTTTATTTGAGCCTATTATCTTGGCAGATACAAAATCGTCTAGGATGATGAGTTTAATGACAGCTTCCTTATCAAGGATGATGCCCTAATCAGGGTTTCTATTTTTAAACCAATCATCCAAGCCGATATAAATATCATCCCGAATGATGTTACCAAAAATAGTAAACTTTAAGGAAAAGTAAGAAATTATTCCAAGGTGTGTGTGTGCAAAGTTATTTAGCATCAGGAGCCGTAACAGTTATAAAAGACTCAAGAAAGGAAATAGGTACAAATTGACTCAGATCTAGTCTACCCAATCTTGAGCTGTTTCTAATAGAATTCTGATCTTGTGAACCCAAAATGTTAGTAGATATGGCAGTCGTAGAAAAATAAGAATGTTTGCTGTCTTCAAAATCATAAATATGAAAATAGATTTGCAACAATCTCCCCCTATTTGATGATGGCAAACTTACTATTTGAATTTGCAAAAAAGAAAACATTTTCTCCTAATCTCCCCCTCACTAAAATAAAGCTTTAAAATAAGGGAAATAAAAAAAAATTTGTTATTTTTAATTTTTTGAAAAACAAATACAGGTAAAAGGATACAAATTTAACAGTACGTTCTCCCCCTTTGACATTATCAAAAAGAGAAGGGACACAAACAATAAAAACAAAATGATTAAAAGACAAAAATGATCCCTAACCCAGTGAACAAACTAAAAATTCTTAAAATGTGAAAGTTACCTCTTTGTTTTAATGAAAAGCTTAGAGTCCTTTTTCAAAACTTCTTCCATAAAATATATCTAATAGAAGATTAATGCACGAATTGTTGAATCAGGAATCATGATTTTCAAACTCAAGTATCGAAAGTATCAAGGGGTTTCTTAAGATTTAAGAAGTATAAAAATGATAAGCTTTAAATTTTGTGGGCTCATTTTATGCCTCTTTACAATTGGTTGGCGCACTGCGCATCTTTTGATTTTTGATACACTTTGTGTATTCCTTTTTTTTTAATTTGGTGTCTTTGGGCATCTTTTATTTTTGGCATCATTGGCCAATTTTTTTTGAATATACTACCATTCTAATATCTTAAAAATAAAAGTAAACCCATCCTATTAACAAAGCAAATTTCTTAATTAAGAAAATTATGAGTTAGATTCAACAACTTGCAAAAGATCCCTATGTGATAAATAAAATGTAAGGAGATAAAAAATTTTAGTTTTAAAAACTAATTTAAAATATGAAAAAGATTTTAAATCAAAAGTAGAATAATCACTTTTAGGAAATAGAGATTTAGAATAAAAAACATGAGTTTCCTCCCTTTGACTATTTTTAGAGAAGTCAAACACAATTTTCATAAGAATTAAAAAAAATAAGAGGTAGGTTTTTTATTTTTAGAAAGGTGAACGTGTGTGTTGATCAGAGAAAACACATGAAAATAAAATTAAAGACAAAAAAAATCTAACGAAATAGAAAAGAAAGAAAAAAAAAACACAAAAACAAAAAAAAAAGAAAAAACAAAACATGCAAAACAAAAAAAGTACACCCAAAACAATTTAATCATCATCTTGCTCCTGATCAGATGATTCAGAAGCAAGATCTACCCAAGAGATTTTTTGCTTTTCATTATTTTCCCAATTTATAATTTGCTTTGCTTTACCATTTTCTTTTGTAGGAAGAATTCTCAAATTAGGGCACGGATTTTTTATATGTCCAAGCTTCCTACATCCCAAGAAAATAATGTCATAAGAAATATTAACATTCTTACCATTTTTACCTTTATTCCACTTTTGTTGATGCTTATGCCTTGGGGAGCTTTTTGATTTGCTTGTCAAGTCATTGCTTTTGTCACCAACTAAGCTACCTTTTTCCGTATCTTCAGCTTTTAGCACTATCATTTCACCTACATCCAAAAGTCTTTGACCCAAACTTTGCTTATAGGCAATGACTGAGCCAATCAAATTATCAATAGAATATTCATTCAAATCTTTTGATTAACAAATGGCAACAACTTTAACATCATATTTATTTTGTAGACAACGAAGAATTTTATTGACTTTTTCAAAATTTAAAAATTTATTTCCTAAAGCATGTAATGATGTAACAATTTGAATAAATCTAATATACATGTATAAGATCTCATAAGGTTTCATGCAAGATAGTTCATAATCGTGCATTAAAATGTTCAACTTGAATTGCTTGATTTCACTAGTGCCTTCGTATATGGTGTGTAAGTTATCCCAAATTTCTTTACTAGTAGTGCACGTGGAAACTAACATACAATCTTCAGAATTTAAAGCACAAAAAAAAGAGTATAAAGATTTTGCGTTCAATTGAGCATTGATTTTCTCTTCTCTATTCCATTGATTAAATGGAATATAAATTTTAATTCCATCTAAAATATGAGACGATACAGAATAACCAGTCAAAATCATACGCCACATAGGAAAATCAATTGATTGTAAAAACATAGACATGCAAATATTCCAAAAATTAAATGTAATATTTTCAAATAAAGGTGGTCTGGTGATTGAATAACCTTCCGCAATATTACGATTTGAAAAATTATCCATATATCAAAATTCAAAAAGTTTTCAAACTTAGTTTTTATGAATCTCTCTCCGTTACCATTTGAAAGTTCGTTAGGGATGTTAGGCCCCTTATGAACTTGCCCAAGGCTTAACAAAAGAGGTGAATCAATACTTTAAAAAAAATCTTTCGAACAAAAACACAAACAAAGATTCACCACAAAGAAAACACAATGCAAAAATTCAAAGCGAAAATAATAAAGGTAAGAACACACCAGATTTATAGTGGTTCGGTCAAACCTTGACCTACATCCACTCCTCGGAGGCACCCTCTGAGTATTGCACTAAACTAAGTGTCTCTCCTTTAGCCCCCATAGCTAGGAAGAGAAGACCTTACAAAATCACTTCCACCTTCCCCGATGCAGTGGAGTCGCCGGGTCCTTGACACCAAAGAGATCTTCTTCTTTGGGGAACTTCCATCAAGATAAGCCTTGAATCCGATAGTATTAAGGTTCAAGCCTATCGGAGCAACCGTGTGGAATCCCCCTCGACATTTCCTTGAGTCCCCCCTTACAGGATCTTCTACCTTTCAGACTTCACCCCTTCCTCACTCCCTTTTAGGCTCTCTCTTCAAGTTCCCCCCAAAAGAACGGAGCTACAATGGCTACCAATAACACTTACAAAGTTCTTTATCAAAGCTTAAATAGAAGATCTCAAAATGAGCTCATTAATACAACTTGCCGACTTTACCATCCAGGCTGATATAAATATCAGCCTAGCCGATAAGCATAAATTACCCTCAATCAGCCCGGTCGGTTAGGGATGATCAGGATATTTTTTGGTCATATCTTCCACGCCGATAGGATATCATCCTGGACGATTAGTTCAAATATGAGGAAAATCATCTCTTCGCCCTGAAAAGAACCTGGCCGATGTCAAATCAGCACGGACGATCCTACTATCGTCCCGACCAATGTGAACATGCAAATCACCATTAATTTCTCTCCTTAATTGCTAAATATTTTTAAGGAAAATTATGCAGGACCGACCAAGTCGATCCTGATAGGCCAGGTCGATCCACCGGAATGATGTCCAAAAATAAGTAATTTTTAAATAGATCTGGCAGCAGATTCTTTTTGATTTGAGCCTATCATCCTGGCCGATACAAAATCGTCCAGGACAATGTGTTTAATGATGGCTGCCTTATCAAGGATGAAGCCCTAATCAAGGTTTCTATTTTTGTACCAATCATCCAGGCCGATATAAATATCATCTCGAATGATGTTACCAAAAATAGTAAACTCTAGGGAACAGTAAAAAATTCTTCCAAGTTGTGCATGTGCAAAGTTACTTAGCATGAGGAGCCACAACAGTTATAAAAGACTCAAGAAAGGAAAAAGGTACAAATTGACTCAGATCTAGTCTACCCAATCTTGAGCTGGTTCAAATAAAAGTCTGATATTATGAACCAGAAATGTCAGTAGATAAGGCAGTCATAGAGAAATAAGAGTGTTTGCTATCATCAAAATCATAAACCATAAAAATAAATCTGCAATAGAATGCCATCAACTTTATCTCTCGTCCATTGCTTCACCATCAATAAAATATTGTTGTGTCTATGTGAATGCCATTAATATCTTTTCTTGGTGATGTTGTAACAAAAATATACCATGTAGGATAAAAAGGATCTTCCACATAAAAAACTTGTTGAACTTGAGAAGCAAGTATAAAAGGTTCTTGATGTCATTTAATTTTATTGAAATTAGTCAAGATGAAGCCATACTCATCCTTCTTTAGTCTCTTTCCTTTATAAACCCAATCACATTCAAATAAAACAACACTTCGCTCTATTATGTAGTCCAATTAAATTATATTTTTAAGATCTCATTGTATTTCAAGTTACTTGAAATAGGGTTCTTATATTTGATAGTAGCAAAGCTTGAAGTTAGAGCTTTAACCATCACTCCACAATTTTGAGTTTTTCTTTTTTTATCAAATCTACAACATGAAATCTAAAACAATTTATTTCTTGTATAGAGTGATAACATTGGACGGACCACTAGCTATGCGCCTCAAATTTATAGGAATAGTATCATCTTTCAATGGATCAATTGAAGCAATCTATTAAAACAAAGTAAATATAATTAGTAAAAATTCTAAAGTAAATTACATTAGCATTATAACACTAACCTTATTAGCAAACCAAGAAATAAATACTCATTGTGCACTCTTTTAGCTTCATGCTCTCCATAGTGAGACCTTTTTTGTCTTATCATTTCCTTAACTATAGTGTAATGTTCACTGTATATGATCATAAATTTTATAAGAATATAATAATATTAATTATATAAAAAACAAAAATATGTATTCTTCAACTATTTTTTTAACCTAACATATGATTCTGTTTCCTCATAATTGAAAAGGATATATCGATGTGCTTTTATGAGTGTGTCGTCATTGAAGATCTTGACCTCTCTTTTTCCAAGTGACCGACCATTTATACCAAAGATATTAAGTCCTTCATTCAAAACATTTTCATCCAACTCATTTCTTCTATTTTGATTATGTCTTGTTTCCACATGCTCAGCAAAATATAAAGAGCAAAATGTTAAACATTCCTCCACAATATAGCCTTCTGTAATTAATTCCTCTCGATGACTTCTATTTCGAACATATGACTTTAACTTACCCAAAAATCTAAAATTTTTTTTTGATAAATGATATAAAATTTTTATTAAAGTTAGATATAATAAAAGAAATAATAATACATGAAATAATTATTACCTCTCATTAGGATACATCCAACTATAATATACAGAACCTCTAATCCTTACCTCGGTGGTGATGTGAATTGTCAAATGCACCATGATATCAAAAAAAAGGAGGAAATATATTTTCAAGCTGGCAAAGTGTAATTGTGATTTTTTTTCCAATCTAAGAAGCTCAATTGGGAGAAGAACTTTAGAGCATAAGCCTAAAACAAATGACTTAGATGAATTAGAGGAGAGCGAACTGACTTACGCAAGACTCATGTTATGTATCATGGAAGCAGTTATTATATTATTATACGATGATCATGGGTCTTTAATCCAAGTATTTTCAATGGGTTTAGTCGCACTCATCTTGAAATATTATATGCATATACATCTGTCACTTTAATATTTTTTAAAACTTTAAAGAAATTTTCTTTTCCTTTTTTGTTCATTGTAAAGCATGCAGTAGGTAAATAAGTATGTCTGATGAAGTATAAGTAGGGTGCAATGTAGGGTGTATTCCCATTTTTTTCCATGTCTTTACGTGCATTCAAATAAATGATCTTTTCTCTTTCCATCAAGACCTAACAATGTACCTAAAAGCTTATCATATACATTCTTTTCAATATGCATAACATCTAAGTTATGGCGTAAAAGATTCTTTTCCCATTACGACAACTTTAAAAATATACTAAACTTCTTCCAATTATAAGGCAAATTAGGATTAGTAGGTGTTTTTTTTTCAAACTTCACATTTATATTTCTTAACATATCAAGAATTTTGGATCCATTAATTGGTGGTGGTATTGTACGATGTTCTTCAAAACCATTTAAAGATCGACTATCTATTCTATCAGGATGATCATGATCTAAGAACCTCTGATGTCCCATCTAACATCTTTTACGAATGAAATGTAACGACGCACAACACGCACTCTCCTGACAAATAGGGCATACAAACTTCCCTTTTGTACTATAACCTAATAAGTTAACATAACATGGAAAATCATTTATAGTCCATAATAATTCAGTTCGCATTTGAAAATTCTTCTTATAACATGCATCTTGTGTCTACACAACAATTTACCATAACTTTTTTAACTCAGCCATAAGTTGTTGTAAATAAACATCAATATCATTTCCAGGTCGAGTTGGCTCAAGAACAAGAAAAGAAAGCATCATGTTTTGTGATTTCATACACAGGTTAGGTGGCAAATTATATGGCATCAATAAAATAGGCAAAGTACTATGAGTTAAAGTTACTATTTCAAATGGATTAAATCCATCTTATGCTAAACCCAATCATATGTATCTAGGATCTGTAGCAAATTTTGTATCTTGGAAGTCCAAGTGCTGTCAAGAGGGAGTGTCAACTAGACAAATGAGTTAAGATGGATTGCGAAAGATAGTTCTTCAAAAGATGTATAAAATAAAAAATAAAAATGTCAAAAGAAAAGTCTTGTGGCACTTCCCATTAACATCAAAATTGCAGAGATTATTCATGTCATATAAGACTGCATCATATATGCTATGGCTTAAAGAAGAGTGCATAAAAGATGGTTGCATGAGGACCCCAATATAAAATGCAATCATTACGACATGCATCATATTTTTTCTAACTTATGCCCAAATCTTGAATTATCATCTTTGTCTCATAATAAGACTTTGGTAGACGAATATCTTCAATAACTTCCATTAACAAGTCAAGCAACATAGTAAATGATTTTTGAGTCCAATTACTAAGGCATTTAAGTTGAAGTAGCCTAACAAGAAAATCAAGTTTTGAAAACTTTTAACATCCAGGAAATAATTATTATTGTGAGTCACTTATTAACTTATAAAACTTTATAGCATCCACATTTGGTTTATTAATTTCATATTGCTCATCTTTAGTATTACTGTCAAACCCAAATGCATTATTTAATAGCCCTTCCATGTCAACGTTAACATCATCAACAATGAGTGAATGTGATTCAATGTCATTTCTAAATGAAGTTCTCTATGAGCAGTCCAATTGTAATATCCAGGTTTGAATCCTCTCCAATGTAAATGAGCTTCAACATCATATCTTGTCCTACAAATGCCATTTCCATAATCTCTACATGGGCATAGTATAAACTTCCATTACTAAATGAAAAAATTTAGAAAGTTTTTAAATACTCCATTAAATTTTGCATTACTTCTTAAAAAATACATCCAACATCTATACATTTCCATATTAGAAACTTCATATAGCAAAGGAGAAATGAATATTAGAAATCATGAGAGATAGTGGATGCATATTCAAAAGGTTAGTGATTAATTAAGGATTAAAAAAAACTCTTCATGCAAAAAAAAAAAAATCTTATATGATAAAATTGATAGTAAATTTTGTCAAATCATAGTCCAAGCTTTTAAACAAAGGATTGATGATGGAATTGAAATTGTTGATTAGCGATCTTGAAAAATAACAAGACATGAGCTTGAAGATAAGTTGTTGTTTGAAAATGTAAGCTCATAATGACATGGAAGGATTGGTTCTTTCAAAGTTGGTGAAAAGTAAAGAATGTTTATTTTTATGATGAAAACTTTATTTGTTCATTGAAGTAGTAGTCTTTGAGGCCCACCAAATAATCTAATGACATATTTGAGCAATTGAGAATGATTTTTGCATCAATTATGTTTGTTAAAATAAGAAAAATAAGGTAATAATTATAGCTTTTGTTATTTTCATCTTCTTTCTCATGCCATGGAAGTCATGGGACTATTTTCAAATGTTATCTTAGGTAATTAATGAATTATTTAAGAATAGTTCTTCTAGGTAGTTCACTAACAATTTCTAAAAGGTAAAAGAGTTTTCACAGTTTTAGTTCTTCTTTTATACTTTGAGTATCCATTACTCTCATGTTGGTAACTTCAACAGATAAATGTTTTTACATTAACGACTTGCACTAAATTGGTTACAAGAAAGTTTTTCTGGCAATTTAAGAAGGGATGTAAGCTAGTTTTTTCTTTTGCATTTTCTGTATTAGCACAAAATGAAGACGTTCTATCTAAATATCAAGTTTTCATCATGTGGAAATTTCCAAAATTGATATTTTAAACTATTATATGGACGAAGGTCCAAGGGGGCAACACCCTATGGCAGGGTTCGACCTGCCTGGTCAGGTCTCGAGGTCAATGGGTAGCATACATAATTATATTGAGCATGGTATATTTTTAAGTGGGAATACACAACGTACAAGTGTTCATTTCTACACTATCAATACACTGAGCATGCAAAAGTAAGGAAGAATTATTGCAATGTTGTAAGAAAAAAAACTCTAACCAAATCAACTAAAGAAAGTTATAAGCTCTCAAGTAGAAGAGATTATTTCCAATATAAACCGGGGAAGCCACTAATCAAACAAAATAATTAAGCAAACTCAAATAAGACCAACGTGTTGATGAACTTCAAACTCAAATTTCTTTTTTCAAGATCAGCGAAAGAATACAAATAGGTGTTCAGCCATTAAAAAATTGTAAGAACCTCAAGAACTTAAGAAATCGAAAGAAGAAAGAACAATTTTTTTTATACCCTAGACCGTCGGCATTTGGCATTCGAAGGATTAAGGCGTGATTGAAATCATTTTACCTGATGCGGCGGTCGCTCGATGTAGCGGAAGTGAATCAACTAGAATTAGGAAAGGTAAACAAGAAGAGAACTTGTAATGGGCGGAATTCAATGGAGGCAAAATAGTGTAATACAAATAATATGAAATACATAATAACTTATCCCATGATTGTTGTCCCAAAAATAGTGTAGACCGCAATCATATATTCATCAACCAAGAGAACTTGAAATGGCTAAATGAAGAAACAAAATAAAGTCTATCGCAACATCAATACCTCTCTCTCCCAAACCCTAGACAAATAAATACCCCCTTTAATTCACCTAAACAAAAATAGTAAAGAGAAAATGAAACAAAATGATGAAAGGGATAGGGGAAGTGAGTGCAAACACACTCTTATAATGAGAATCCATGAGATAGCCTATGATGTAGTGGCCGTCAGGAGTCGTGATCAAGTTAGATAGCACTCGCAGTCTACAAGCATTCAAACTTCAAAAGAATATGATGCCCAAATAAACGATTTCAGCAAGATGAAAGAAAAACTAGCAGGCACGGGAACTAGTTGCACGATCTCACCTTATTAACTAGTAGGCATGCACGACCTTATATGCCATTATATAAATTTTTAAAGGAACTTAAATAAAAGTGTCCTAATATAAATATAGTAAAAAGTTATTTTTTTAGTGATTTTAGATGAGGTATTCTGAATTTAACAAGTAAACCCATTTTTACAATCTCATTGGAAATCAGTTGGTTCCCTCTAATTCCCTCCTCGCTCAGCTCTCGCTCAGCTCGATTGAGGGTTATACTTGACATTGAAATTTATGAAAGTTTTCAAACCTTAAGAACTAGCTTGAGGATAACTAAGAGGGGGAGAATTGGTAAATAAAAAACATCTTTAATAAAAATAAAATCCCTCTTTTTAAAGCTTTTTAAAATATTTATGAAAGTATCAATTTTATCTTTTGATGTGGATGCAAATTAATTTCACAAAAGAAAAAAAATTGAGTTTTCAACCACGCATAAAAAAGGGAAAAGTGCATAACTTAAAATGCAGAAAAGTAAAAGAATAAAAACACTAAAGTTTATAGTGGTTTGGTCAAATCTGAACTACATTCACTCCCCAGAAACCACTATTCTAGGTGTTGCACTAAACATTTTTTGGCTCTCCTTTAGCCCCTATTGCTAGGCGGAGAAGCCCTTATAGAGACTCTTCCATCAATTTTATCTTTAGGACCTAGAATCTTTTTTCACCCTCATGGCAAAGGCAAAGAACCTAGAATCCTTCTTCACTCTCCTGGTAAAGGGCTGAGAACCTCAAATAATTTTTCATCCACCTGGTGAAGGTAAAGAATCTTAAATTATTTTCACCATCCCCAATACGAATTTCTAAAAGTTAAAAAATATTTTCAAATAATAGTGGATGTATGATTGAAATCCTTTCACGGTATAACAATTTCTAAATTTATCTATTGATTTTTTTTTAAAGTTAATTAAAACTTAGTTTTAGAACCTCGCTCTAATACCACTTAAATGTGTATGTAAGTTATTAAACCTATAAAAACTAGCCCGAGACTAACCAACAGGCATAGTTTAAAAACTTTTTTAATAAAAAGAAAATACTCCTTTTTAAAGCTTTTTAAAATATAAAAAAATATTAATTTTTTCTCTTGATGCGAAAACATATTAAATTCAAAAAATAAGAGTTTTCAACCATACACAAAAAAGAGAAAAGTGTGAAACTTAAAATATGGAAAAGTAAAAGAACAAACACATTGAATTGTATAGTGGTTTGGTCAAATCTGACTTACATCCACTCCCAAGAAACATCCATTCCATGTATTCACTAAACCTCTATTGACTCTCATTAACCCCCCACAACAAGGCAGAGAAGCTCTTACATAATCTCTTCCACCAACCTGGAGTGGTAGAGGAGCTGGCTCATGGTAAAGACAGTCAACCTCGAATCTTTTTTCACCCTTCTGGTGAAGGTAGAGAACCTAAAATCCTTTTTCACCTTCTTGGTGAAGACAGAGAACCTTGAATCACTTTCACCTTTCTAGTGCAACGAAACTACTAGGTCCTTTGACACCAAAAAGATCTTCCTCTTCCTAAAACCTCACTCAAGACAAACCTTAACTATGATGTTACTTAGGTGAAAATTCACTGGAGAAACAAAAGAAACTACCTCTCACACTCCCCACAAGGATCTTCTCCCTCTCTTATACTCCACTCTTTCCCCTATCAAGCTCAAGGTTCTCTCTTTAATTTTTTTCTAGAAGAAAAATTACTCAATGAATGCCAAAGTTGATTACAAATTCTAATTCAAAAACTCCAAAAATTTAATTCTGCGATAAAGATCATACAATACGATCCTAGGATTATCCAGTATAAAGTATAGAAATTGACATGTTAGTACTATATGATCACTAGTTAGTATACTATAAATAGTTCAATTTTTCTTGTTAGTACTATATGATCATCAGTTTGAAAGAACATTTAGGCAGTACAATTATTTCAACCAAAATGCAGTTCATCTAAGATGAATCATGCGATGACCAAATATCATCCCAATTGATTGTACATTATGATCTAGTTTGTATAATACGATCAAAATATAAAAATTAAGAATATTCAATTACACTATAGGAAATTTATCAATTATCGATAATCTTGATTGGCAATTCTATTACCACCGATAATAACAGTAGCTAAACTGGCAGTTTGACCGTCGGTGTTTACTGGTGGTCTAACCGGTAGTAATTTAATTCAAAGCTTCCAGAAATAGCGACAGTCTAATAACTTGCAGTTAACCAACTGATATTATTTCTTACTAGTGCTTTATCGATTTCTATAATCACCGGTGTTAAGTAAATTATTTCCGGCAGTCTTAACCATCAGAAAGCCATCAAAAATTTCCCAAAAATAAGCTATCTTGAGCCTTTCATTTCATTTACTCGCCTGCTCCTCTCTCTCCTATACGACCCTCACCCCCGTCTCGTCCGCCTTCTCATGATCGAGACGCTCCTGCTGGCCACTGACAAGGTCCCTCCGGCCACCGACAAGGTCCCTCTATCCAAAGATCTCACCCCCACTACAAAGTTGAAGATCTCACCCCGCTCCATGGTCCTGTGCAAAACTGTCCTCCGAGTGCCATAGGTTTGCATTTTAGGTTTTTTTTTTTTAATTTTGAAGTTGTTTTCTATTTTGATGGATCAACTACATTAATGATAATTATTGGAGGTAATTCAACTCGGTATGTATGTTCATGTAGGATGGGCTATGAAAGGATTTATGGTTGCTATGAAAGAGGAGATAGAATATTATGGAAGAAGCTATAATTAATTTTATAGTAGTCTATGATCTTGCAATAGTGAATACATACTTTAAGAAAGAAGATTAGTTACTTATAAAAGTGAAGGCACCAATTCCTAAAGACATTTTTTCTTTACTTGGAAGGAATATCTTTTTGCAAAGATGATAAGTTGATTTCAGGAGAATACAAACACATAATATAGGCTAATAGTTATGGATATATATCTTAATAATATAAAGATAACAATTAAAATAAATGGTTGTTTGGAGCTAATAGTTATGCATTTATATCTTAATAATATAAAGATAACAATTAAAATAAATGGTTGTTTGGATAAGGTGGCAAAATTTGAAAGATAAGAAAATATTAATATTTTAAGATATATTATTAAAAGAGGAAAATTGGAGTTTTTTAATTATGCTAAACTTGATGTGGGGTAAGATTGTTTATTTCTATTTAGAGGATTAGTGTATAGGCCTCAAAAGGGTCTATAAATAGATCATATATGAAAATATGCTAATTTGATACATTATTAAATGAGAGATTTTGGATGAATAAATTATTTTGGTCAGTTCTAATATTTTATAACCAAGTATTTTTAGGTCTACCTCTATCTTTTTTAACATAAGTAAAGTCTAATACCTTAACTTTCCTAATTGGGTCATCAGAAGGCCTCCATTTAATGTGACCAAACCATCTAAGGCGACTCTTCTAATCTTATCTTCCACTGGAGCTACTCCAACCTTCCATGTATATGCTCATTTTGTATCCTATCTCTAAGGGATAAGCCACTCATCCACCTAAGCATCCTCATCTCTGCAACACTTAACTTAGTATTATGCTTCTCTTTAAATGGCCAACATTCGACATCATAAAGAATTACAAGTCTCACCACCATCTTATAAAATTTTCCCTTAAGTTTGAGGGGGACTTTTTTATTGCACAATAAGTCTGATGCATTCCTCCACTTCAACCATCCAACTTGAATTCTATTGATAATACCCCTATCAATTTCACCATCACTCTGAACAATATATCCAATATATCTAAAATGTTTACTCTTATTAATGACTTGATCGTCCAAAGTCACGATCCCATCACTAGGTCTATTGCTACTAAAATTACATTATATATATTCCATTTTAGATCTACAAAATAAAAAATCTTTAGATTCTAAAGTTAACCTCCATAATAGTAGCAGGGACAGGGTCAGTTAGATCCACCCAATGAGCAGGGTCAGGGTTAGTCAGATCCACCTACTATTATACCACCACCCTTTTTCTAGTTACTTCCCTCCTCCATCGATTAGTCCTCAATTTCCCTCTCTAAATCAGGCACATGTTGCTCCTTTCTATCCATATTACCCCCACCATCATCACAAATTGGTCCATCCACCATCCCTTACCCTCCTACCCCCACCCATATTATTACCCATATCTGGTGCAACCAGAACATGGTGGATATAGACCAGCAGAGGTTAGTGAAAGGGATCATGCAGCTGTAGTAGATAAGCATTAATACATGGAGCCTAAGAGCGATACATAAGTTCAGTTTATGTTGTTAAGTTTCTTATATTTTGATATATTATATGTTATTGATAAAAAAATTTACATGTAACTTTAATCCTTCATGGCCACCTACTCACAAGATTCAGGATATCATAAGGAACAAGTATGATGCTTTTTACTTATCATGGAAGAATATCCCAAAGGAAATTAGGGATATGTTGTTTAGAGAATTTTAGGTATACTTATTTGACATGAATTCAAATATTTTATTTAATTTGTATTAATATTTTTAGTTATACCTATATTTTTTTACAAAAATAATTTAGGTGGTTGCCTGAGCATAACACAAGGATTAGAACAAATTTTGATAAAAGAAGAGCGACCCATCTTATGGACCTGTTCACGGACATTAGAAAGTTTGAACAGCATTCAATATGGATTGGAGAGGGCATATGGGTAGATCTGAGTAGAGCTTGGGCGAGCCCTGAGTTCACAAAAATAAGATAGCAAAATAAGCAGAACATAGCATCTAAATGTGGGGGTTTAGGATGCTCTCTTCATACTAGGGGATTTGTTCATCATACAAAACATAAAGGATGACTGGTAAAAGCTTTAAATTAGTTTAATAAATATATTTATATTATTGTAACTATATCTTCTTTTTTCATAAAGAGTTTCTTGGTCAAGAGCCGATAACACTGGAGTTACATACGAGAACTCACCAACATCAAGCTAACCATCAATGGGTTGATGAAAAGGCTAAAAAGGCTTATGTGAGTATAATTTTTTGGAGTTTGGGAATATAAATTTATTATAATAAAACTCATTCTAATATCATAATATTTTATGGATCTATTCTCATAGGATGATTTTATATGAGCTCAAAAAAACTGTTAGTCCACTAGTAAGGGATCATCTTCAGGATCAACCTAGATTTTTGAGTATCATACATGGTCAGATGTTGTTGGAGGAAGGCAGAGGGGGAGGTTATATGGCTTGGGTTTGCAAGGCTATGCATATGAGGGCAGTTCATCTTCCTTAGCATTTTTTTATCCTAGTGGAGCAGAAGAAAGTGTAAGCCAGAGGGCTATAATGCTGATGAGAGAGATAGAAGATATGAGAAAGGTTCAAAATGAGATGCAGGCAGAGCTACAATCCTACAGAGATGAAATTTAAAAGAAGAAAGAGCAAGAGTAAGAGCAGCCACATGCATTACTAGACATCGAGGATACATAGGAGGATTAGTACTCTTTTTTGTTTGATGAACTTATTGTAAACTTATTTGGTTTGATGAACTTATGTGTAAACATATGCTGAACTTATTTGGTTTGACTTATTATTTGGTTATGAACTTAGTATGAGTTGATTTGTTTTAATGAATATATTTTTTATAATTGTTGTGATTCACTATAGTGGCGTGTTTCAAAAATTTATGAAAATTATTATATTTTCTATGCAAGTTTAGAGTTTAGGGTAAAAATTAGTAAAATTGAGGGAAGGCTATCAATTTTTTTTTAAATGCTACAGGTTTCTAGGGGTTTACCAGTGGTTAAGCCGCCATAAACTATGATATCGAATGACAAAAAATAGCCGCCGGAAGTTTACTAAAACTATTGGTAAATACCAGTGGTTTACCCACGGTATTCGGCGGTACGCCGACGATATGCCAGCGATCTCATCACTAGCAATTCCTTCTGTTGTGACCACCTAACAATAGATTGTAAATCACCAGCAGTTTATCGGCGATCTATGCTATTATAATAATGATAACAATAATGGAGATTGAATAGCTGGTATGTCGTCGATAAGAAAATCGGCGATCACCAGTGCTCTGATCGCAGGGAAACCGCTGGTGAAAAAAACAATAAAAAAACACCTCTAGAAAAGGTTTCCTACGTGGTTTTTACCAGCAGCTTTTGAACCGCCAAAAAGACGTAGTTCTTTTACAGAACCATCGGAAATCTAATGCTAACCACTAGAACAAACTACCGGTAATGAGTGATTTTCCTATAGTGGTAATTAATAATTGGATTAAATTAGATAATATTTTAAACATCATATAGTATGATTAGGTTCATATAGTATGATTAAAACATCTTTTAAAATTCAATTTTTTTCTTAATTTAATAAACAATGGGCTTTCTTATTATAATAGATCATCCAATACAATGTGGTGTTCATACTATAGAATAAATTATATTTCAAAAATTATTTTCCAGATAAATAAAGTATTTTATTTACTTTCATAATAATTTATCATCCAATAAGATATTAATTATATAATATAATGTCAAGAAAAAATAAAATATTTAAAAAAATTTCTCCTCCACTTGTGTGTATGTACACACGAGGCTAGCATACACCGTTATAAGACTTAACTAAAAAAATCATAAATACATAAATCAATATTATAAATTCTTTACAGCATGAAATGTTCTACCTAATCTTAAGCTGTGAATCTTATTGGATGGTGCACTGTATTCCTGAAATGTTAGTACACACATAAATAAATATAAAATACAAATACTATAAGATATCAAGGTGTTAGCCATAATGTTTATTTTTGTTAAAAATATAAATTTTTGATCTCGAGTTGTAAGAATCTCTCCTTTTTTATGATGACAAATATTACGCATTAAATTTGCTAACTAAAATATTTTTTCCTAATCTCCCCTCTCAAAGATAATTAAATTAAAAAATAGGAAAAAATAAAAAGTTTTTTTTAAAATAAAAACAAAAAATATTTAGAAACTACATAATAGATAAACTAATGCAAATACAAGATAAACATATGAAACTTAGACTCAAACACAACCAGTCAAATATATTCTCTCTTTGACATTATCAAAAAGAAGAAAAACATAGAAAAAACAAAATAGAACACACAAAATAAGCTAACGATCATATGGACCATGATTAGGTGGAGGTGGTAGTGATGATTTAGTGGAATCAATTAATTTCAACAAATTTTCTTGGAATGAGAAAGTTACATCATGATTTTATTCAAAAGCTTAATAAAAAATACATTGATAGTGATTAAAAATATAATTGTTAGAGTTTCAAGTTTTAATCACCCTTACTCAAGCACCTTATAGGTTAAAATCATTTTAAACAAATATCAAATTTAGAAAACAAATTAGAGATGGAATTTTAATCTTCTTAATCTTCTTTCATGAAATAAAACTAATAGAATCATAATGCAAAAATGATGAATCATGAATCATGAATTTCAAACTCAAATGTTGAAGATAACAATTGGAATATATATTTTTCTAAGATTTAAAGATTTAAAAGAAAGGAGAGATAACTCATTGTTGGCTCATTTTGTCTCTCTTTACCAGTTTTTGGTGCACTTTTCGCATCTTTTGATTTTTATACACTTTGAGCATCTTGTAATTATGTGATGGACATTACACAACTTTTCATTTTGGGCTCATGTTGTGCCTCTTTCATTTTTGCAACTTGCTTCCTTTGTAAATCTTTAAAGGAGTTATTTCAAGTATGAGATTATCTTCAAAATATTAAAGAAGAAGAACCAACTCTCTTATATAAAGAAGAGTAAACCATAAAGTAAAACCCAATCCATATGATAGAAAAAAATAACTTGATTAAAACAATTTAATGTAGATTCATTGACTAGCAAAAATATTCATATGAGATAAAGAAATCTATGAAAATGAAGCAGATCTCTATTTCTAGTTGGAATTTTTAATTTGAAATAGATTTTGATTCAAAAAGAAGTTTAACCACTAAAAGAGTTAGATGAAGAGGGGTAGTCATCAATTTCTCTTCCTTTAATTGTTTAGTGAAGTCAACCATCAATTAAAAAAATTTAAGTAAAAAGGAGGAAAATTATTCATTTTAAGAAGAATGTGATTAGAGAGAAGTGATTTGATTCTCTTATGCATATATGGTAACTAATGTGATTTATATGTGTAGCTCAAAGTGACAACACAAAAAATATGGAAAATAAAATAAAAGATCATAAAAATAAATAAACTTTATACAAAATAAAAGAACAAAAAAAAAAATTAACATATTTACAACAAACTAAAAACATACACACATGCATTAACTTTAAAATAAATAAACACACAAACAAAACTACATATCTCATTATCCTGCTACAGGTTCGATGATTCAGAGGTTAGTTCTATCGAGGAGATTTTTTTTTTCTTTTTATCATTTTCCCTTGTTACAATTGGCTTATTTTTACCCTTTTCCTTTGTTGAAAGATTTTTTAAATTAGGGCACTTATTTTTCATGTATCAGGGTTTCCTATACCAAAAGAGAATAATATCATAGGAAATCTTAAAATTCTTATTATTTTTACCTTTGTTTCATTTTTGATGATGTAGATGCTTACACTTCAGCAGATTTTTAAATTTACTTGTTGATAATGTTGTGATTTCCTTACTCTCATCATCTACTGAGTCACTTTTATCCATGTATTAATCATTTAGCATAATAGTTTCACCTACATACGAAAGTCTTTAACTCACACTTTGCTCCTAGGAAATGATTGAGCTAATTAGATTAGCAATAGAATAATCATTAAAATCTTTTGATACATATATAATAATGACTTTAGCATTAAATTTATCATGCAGACTACATAGAATTTTATTGATCTTTTCAATGTTCAAATGTTTTTACCTAAAGCATAAAATCACTAAATGACAAGAGGGGGGGTGAATTGTGAAAAACTTTTTCTCAATAAAATGTAACCCTAAACAGGAGTTCTAATATTTTTGTTATTTTTGAAATTTGACAACAAAAACTTAAACAAATTTTCTTTCACAAATTTCACCACACAATAATTATGAAAAATTAAGTGCAAGTAAAAGTAAATGGAGATAAGGAGAAAAAAACACCAAGATTTTTATAGTGGTTCGGTCAAACAATGACCTACGTCCACTCCCCGGAGTCCACCACTCCGGGATTTTTACTACAAGCAATAGCTCTCCTTTAGCCCCCCTTGGAAAGGCGGAGAAGCCTTTACAATACTCCCTTTCACCAACTCGGCATGGCGGAGTGCCAAACTCTGTTTTCACCCTCCTGGCGATGGCAGAGAACCTGCTCCTTTTTCTCCCTCCTGGAGAAGGCAGAGTACCTCGACGTCACGGATGTAGAAGAGCCTTTCCCTTGGAGATCCTCCCACAAATTCTTCTAGGGCCACAGGAGGAATAAGATGCAGCAAGTTTGGAGAAACTGTGTGATCTCCCTCACACCTCCTTTCCCTCACAATGCTCACCTTCACCTTCCTCTCTCAAAACCCTAAAGAACTTCTCAAGAGCTCTCTCCCCTTGGAATCCCTCTCTCACCCCGTTCTCCCTCTCTGTAATTCTTACTGAAAAAGACAAGATTAACACCTAAAAATAGGCTCCAAAATCCCTTTGATTTCAAAAGTAGTCGTTACTGTTCGTACAGTATGATTCAACATCGTACAGTACAATCTTCATAAGAAGTCTTCGTCCTGGTACGAAGATGTACGAACAGTTAAAAAATGATTCATACTGTACGATATAGTATCGTACGGTACGATCAACAAAATATTATTCGTACAGGACGATGGTCTGGACGATCAGATGTCATCTCTGTTCATCATATGGTATGATTAATATCGTACAATACGATGAGACAAAAACCAAGAGATCATCCAGGATGATATCCGGGACGATCACACTTCGTCTCTGTTCATCGTATGGTACGATCTTGTTCGTACAGTACCGCCTTACATGCAATAATATCCAATGAAAAGTTGTTTCAAAAC
Organism: Dendrobium catenatum; assembly: GCF_001605985.2. Lineage (NCBI taxonomy): Eukaryota > Viridiplantae > Streptophyta > Magnoliopsida > Asparagales > Orchidaceae > Dendrobium > Dendrobium catenatum. Next base: position 1,093,665 of record NW_021319463.1, read on the forward strand.
AATCATTATTTGGCATCATCAAAATCTCAAACTCGGGGTCATGGGTTGCAACAATCTCCCCCTTTTTGATGATGTCAAATGATTTCTTGTAAGCAAGTACGAATGACATTTTTTTGTTTTTTTTTGTTTGTTTGTTTTTTTTAATTTAAACACAAGAAAAAAAAAGATACTAAATGCAAGTACAAAATAAAAAGAATGCATTTAACAAAATATAACAAGCGCAACAACAAGTACAACAAACTTCTCCACCTTTTGACAGCACAAAAAGGAGGAGTAGCTAAAGCAGAAAGCAAAAGAAAGAAACTATAATACAAATACAAATAATCTAAACAGGAGGGTCCTGATCAGTTGGTGGTGGAGCTGGATTCGGTTGAAAATATTGAAAGAGAGTATCAAATCGGTGATCAATTGCAGTAAAGCGTTCTCCAAACCATTGCATATCTGTCTCGTGTTGCTGATGTTTTTCTTGAATATGCGTATCCAGACGAGTCTGCAGTTGGTCAAAGCGTGCGACTAAATCATCGTTAGGGTGTGCTGGTGCAGGTGCTTGGAGTGCGGCATGTCGTCGTGGTCGAGCTGGAGCTGCTGCTGGGGCATCTTCTCCTTCTTCTTTGTCAAAGACTAGTTCTTCAGGCTCGTGTCCTCAATGAAAGAGAATACAGAAAGAGGCATCCATACAAAAGATAGGAAGAATGTCGGGTTCATGAGGGTAGGTCAATTGATATTTATGTTGGAGGATATATCCTATTATGTGACCAAGAGCTAGATTTTGTTTCCGTCGAGTGGTAGGTAGGAGAACAAAAGTCATGTGGTGAATGTAGTTTCTAATTAAATCAACCTCATCGAATTTTGTGTTGGACATAATAAGATAGGTAGTGACGGATAAGGTCGGGGTCAGATTGATACGGTTACCACCTTTGGGTATTATTGAGGTTTGAAGGACATGTTGAATTATTTGTGCATTTCAAGTTAGGGATTGAACGAGAGGTTGGTGTTGATGGAAAGTAGCATTCCTAAGGACTCTATTAACATCGCACCAATCAAATTCGTTAGTAAGAAATGAGCGAACCATAGGTCCTCCAGTAGACAACCCAATATATTGGGCAATGTCGGCTCTAGTGATCTCAATGTTTCGGCCACAAACAAAAGAGTGAAAGGTGGTGTTGTCGACAGTGTAGGTGAGATTAGCAAGAAATTCGAAGAGAAGTTCAGAATTGTAGGGAAATGCTAGGGTGAGGAGGAATTGGAAGGTGGTGGAAGCGAAGAGGCCCATTATCTCAAAATTAAGAGCAGCCTGATTAAGCATTTTGGAAGGAGAAATTAAAAGGCTTTATACCTGTGGTAGGCTTCCTCATTTTCAGCATTCAGATAATGCGCAGGTGGACGACTCGACTAGGATGAGCTTCCAGCAGTCAACCGACCTCGTTTAGACATTATCAAGTAGGCACGAAACTAGGTGAAGGAGTGAGTGAGGAAGGATTTGAGTGAAAGAAACGGCCTAGCAAAGGGTTCTTATAGAAAATTTTGACAATCGTACAGTACAATTTCCTATCGTACAGTATGATAGTCAATCATTATCCTGACTGGTCGTTTCGGGAAAAGACAGTCAAATCGTCTAGTACGATACATATCATATAGTATGATCAGATGAATTTCAATTCTCCCGAGGCCCTCAGTACAACTTTTGACAAAAATATTTGCACTGTACGAACAGGTGTATCGTACAGTACGATCCATAATAAATATCATACCAAACAGCTTTAACTCATAGTTATTCATTATGCTGATGTGTATCGTACAGTACGAAAGGTAAGTATCGTACAGTATGATAATCAGTAATGTCGTACCAACCGGATTTAATTCATCCCAATCCATTGCTGACGTGGATCGTACCGTACGAAGAGGAGATATCATACAGTATGATAGGCAATAATGTCGTACAAGCTGTATAATGCATATCGTATAGTACGATGTAGGCCGTACCGTACGATCAACAGAGCCAAAATCTGCTTGTTGTTGGACGTTATGTAGATTGGGATGTATCATACGATACGATATGTGTATCATACAGTACGATAAACAGTCACGTTCAAAGTCTTTACACCTTCTGCTGGGTCTCCTAAAATTGACTCTTTAGGATGACTAGAAGAATATCTCCATTCTCTAGGCAAATCTTCCTGAGGTTTTTCCCTTTCTCCTAAGGTCATAGTCTCTACTCCTTGAATTTCCTCTATTTCATCATCTTCACTTCTATATCCAGAGCGCTTATCTGATTCATCAAACACCACATGGGTGGACTCTTCTACTATTAGGGTCCTCTTATTAAAGATTCTATAGGCCTTACCTACAGAAGAATATCCTAAGAAGACACCCTCATCAGACTTGGGATCAAATTTTCCTAAGGGATGTTTACCATTATTCAAGATCTAATGTTTACTCTGTTTAAAACATAACAAGCTGTGTTGACTGCTTCTGCCCAAAAGTATCTAGGAAGGGTATACTCCACTAACATTGCCCTAGCAGCTTCTACCAAAGTTCTATTCTTCCTTTCTGCTATACCATTTTGTTGGGGTGTTCTAGGGGCTGAGAAATTATGTTCGATTCTTATCTCTTGACAGAATGACTCAAACCTATCATTTTGGAACTCTCCACCATGATCGCTATGGATTGTTGATATTTCACAACCTAATTTTCATTGAATCCATGTGGAGAATACTTTAAATTTCTCAAAAGACTCATTTTTATGTGCTAGGAATCTTACCCAAGTAAATCTAGTGAAGTCATCTACAATCACAAATCCATAATTCTTTCCACCTAGACTGGCTGTACTAATGGGTCCAAATAAGTCCATGTGTAGAATTTCTAGTGGCCTAGAGGTGATCACATCTCTAATTGAGTGAAAGGATGATTTGACTTGTTTTCCTAGTTGGCAAGCATCACATGTGATCCTTGGTAAAGTCTAACTTAGGTACACCTCTAACTAGGTTTTTTTTAGTGATGTTTCTAAGAGTTTTCATACTAGCATGACATAGTCTCCTATGCCATAGCCACGAGTCATCAACTATTGTTTTCAAGCAAAATGATTTTGAGTTATCTACGCAATCAAGGTCTAACATGTAAACATTATTCATTCATTTTCCTTCTAAAA